>NC_056741.1:1896476364-1896593864 GCF_019279795.1 Protopterus annectens
TACTGTACTTGAAAATGATATATCTGTGCTATGAATGCTAATCTACAGAATGTCAGTAATAAGAAATTAACTCACTGCTTCCCCAGATAAGAAGTGATGAAATGTTGAAAAGCACTGGACCAGTTGCCTCAAAGCTGACCCAATATTTCCTTAAAATACTTGGCATCATGTTAATGTAAAAATTAAAAAATGCAGTGAAAATTCTTCAGACAGACTAATCATATGACCAGGAGTTTCTTGGATTACAGTCCAGTGGTAAAGCACAGTTCTGTTACTGTTGTCACTGGTGAGATTCAATATGGTTTTGACAGTTATTTTCCCCAAAGAGTCACATTTGATGATTCTGACTGGTGGAAAGAAAAAAAAAAGAAATAGCCATGGGCTCAGCTGCAAATCTGAAAGTAAAAAACAAGGAAGTGCATCCAATTAATTAAGCATAAGCCTAATTATGTGACTTGTATCCCTTGTCTTCTTGTTTGTTTTATATTCCAGACAAAAATTCTGAATTATTTATTGAAAAACAAATATTCTATAATTCAGCAGTTGGCTCATATTAGTGATTCTATAAAAAGTCATTTCATGTGATTATCCATTAAAGTGGACTCAATTTACTTGAACATGTTCTACCATATGTGTACTTACTTTATACATATAGAAATTGGATACCATCTGTATCACACCAAGATGCTTGCACCTTTCATTTATAAAAGTACTGTATGTATATGGGGGTTTGTTTGTCCATGCCAGGAAAGTAAAAATTAGAGATTTCTTCCCTTTTCAGTTGTCTTTATATGACAGTGTAGCCCATGTTGTAGGATACATGAAACATCTGCACTGTCTAAGCCTATGTATCTATTGTTTGTATGGAATCATTTTTAAACTGACAATTTGCATTGCTTTTCCCTATTCTGACTAAAAATATTTCTACCACTCTATTAGCCTGAGGCTAAAGTGAAGCCACTCTTTTGTGTATAATTCCATGTGTTGCACAGAACTACCTGGATTGTGAACTATGAAAGAGATGGCCAGTACCAATACTTATACCCTCTAGTATCTCAAATATTGCAAAGACCTTGCGCAGGGTAGGTACTACAGCAATAGCTAATGGGACTGTGACAGGCAGCACAACGTGGAATCTTTCTCAGATATTATCAGTCAGTACAAATAAGCAATGTCGGTTGTATATAGAACCATAAAATTCTGTCCTGATATTTATGCAGGATGCTTTATGAAGTTAAAGTATCTGAATGTGTATAGTCTTATTCCACTGAACAACAGTCTGCAGTGACAAACCATCTTTCAAAATCCTCTCCGTCACCAAATTCATTCCTGGAAATGAAACCTGCTTTTGTACATACACACATACACACACATATACATATGGGTCTACTTCACAAACCCGAAATCCCACTTACCCGACTTTCATCTAACCAAGACGACAAAGCTGACAACTCAGAAGACCAACTGCCCAGAACACCGATTTCCAACTCCAGGCTTTGTCGTCTCAGTTATATGAATGTTGGTAGTGGGATTTCAGGTTTGTGTAGTAGACATATATATATATATATATATATATATATATATATATATATATATATATAATTCCTTAACCTGTTATAGTAGTCTATTTGTTCTGCCTCTGTCTCTTTGTTTCAGGCTTATTTATTTATATAAGTACTTACTTCTGTTAACCAGAGACATGAACTTATCCATACACCTTTTTCAGCTATGACCTGGACCATGATGTAGGCACTACAATTTTAAGCAGTCACAATTCTTTTAACAATAAGGTTGTCATATAGGCAAAATTATGTTTTCACACATAATAAAGTAGCTTTTAACATGCACAAATAGTTATTCCTAGTTATAGTATTTTCACACGAGACAGTAGTGTTTAACATGCAAGAATCCTTATTCATAGTAATCACCTATACGCACAGTACAAATATTAGCTTATAGAGCATTGCAAAATAAGGAAATACATTACCTTGACCTAAATTCCATTTATTACATTAAGAATTAAAGCACTATGCCTAAAAGCATAAACATACATAGCACATTGTACATACAGCATTAAAGCATAACATATATAGTTATAAATGAGTGGCACAAGTAAGCCATTGCTTATAAAGTGATTAGCTGTTGATTATAATTGTGGATTATAATTATAATAAATAATAAAAATATATAAAATAAAATTATAATAAATATATGAAGACTCTTGGATCTATGTGAAAGATAGTGAAAAAGAATAGCATCATAACTGCATTAACAGTACAACATGCGAATGAACAGCACAGTATCACAAATACAGTTAAGAGAGTTAAATGAATAATAACATTGTGTGAATAGAGCTAAACAAAAGTTAACGAAAGCCAAATATTAGCTGAGAGAGGAATGGTTCAATTGCAACATGCTTACTCATTTGCCATACCCATATAGTCCTCTGTTATATATCAGTTTTCTCTCCCTTTTTCCATGTAGGCAAAACGTATCATGATAAATAGATAGAAATACTTTTTTTCTCTTTAGGTACTTAATTTTATACTGACAGTGCTGTAGCCTCAATGATCTTTTTATTTTAAGGGGTAGTTTAGACTTTGGATTGTTAAATATTGACTTGAATGGTTTGTATACAGTGGTTAATGTAAATGTCTATAAAACAGATACATATCAAAATGTTCACAGGCTCAGACCTTTGCTAGATTATCTTTCTCAAACTGGGAGTAGCTTCTCTCCACATCTGACAATAACTTGGCCTAACTTACCATCTTTTGCTTGTAGGTCCAAAATTGCATTTACCTCTAGTACTGCTTTACAATGAGTACCAAAATAAAATATGACCTGATCGTCCCTTGGCATTGGCTTTTCTTTAACTAATCCATGATTTATTGCCATTTAATTCAGATGGGACATATTTTTTTATAAGCTGTTTCACTGGTGCTACTAAAGACTTCTATAAATCTTGAATTATTAATTAATCATACCTAGTAAGCTTTTTTCCTCTTTGGTCTAGTAGGGTGTGTAGTGTTCTATGCCCCTTTTACATTTACTGGATGAAGTGACGTCCCCATGCCAGAGAATATGTAACTAAAATTTCAGTACACCTTTATCAAATGTACATTTTACCCTGTTCAGTGTCAGTCCATTTTCTCTTAGTCTGTTAAATACTCTTCTCAATGTGTTATCCTGTCTTTTGTTTATCTTCCCATCTATTATTACATCCCCACTTACATTCCCTATGCCTCATATCATATTTCACATGCTCATATATTTCTACATCATAACTTGTCACAAATATCAGTCTGCTTTATCTCATCAGCCATATGTATGGCAAAAATGTGGTAATATTCCCTCTAACTGGGTGGAGTTCAAGTTCACAATAACCTGATCTAAAATCCAGCTGGCTGAGCATTCGGTTCCCACTCAATTCACTTATCTATTTTTTACTGAATGATTTTTGTTAGCTTTCTTACATAAATACATGCCATCACACTCAAAGAACAGAAAACAGTTACACTTTAATAGTACATACACATATAGACTCTGCTCCCCATTACTTTCACACAGTATTACAGTTTATGTATTTATTTGAAATTTGTTAACCTTGTTAAAGGACTGGTATAGGACTTTCTTCAGTCTTATCCTGGGGTATAAAGCAATATAAAATGTATAGGAGACAGATTTGAAACATACATTGTAAACAGACAAAAACAATGTTGGCAAGCCAATTCACAACAATATTTAAGGCATTAGACATATTGCTTCAACTATTAATAAAGGCAATGTCTCTCCAGAAAACATGGGTACATTTTAACAAACATATAAAGAATATTCTTAAATTTTCTCTAAGTTAAGTAGGTAAGGTGCTTGTTGAAATGATGCTATGGTAGGATTTTTGCATACTTGACCTGACAGTGTTGCAAGATCTGACTGCCTCCAAACAAGTTATTATACTCACTTAAAAGAGTCATTTTTTTATTATTTATTATTATTATTGTTATTACTATTATTAATAATAGTAGTAGTACTGCTTAAATTATTAAGTTTTCACTTTTATGCCTGACTCAAGCTACTTTTTCATGGAGAGAGGATTTGTTGAATTATAGGCACATATTTTTATACTTGCTCTCTGTACCTACACCTGTGGGCTTAACTTTCTCCAAATATTACTTGTTAATATGTTAATATGTGCTTCTCTATCAACAGCCTCACTTTTACATTCATTTGTATCATTATTTCTGGCCTTGCATTGCTGTCATTTACATTTATTGTTCATCCATTCATTAATGTTGAGTCTTTCGGCTTTTCCCGGTTAGGGGTCGCCACAGCGGAACTCCGGTCCGCTAATGATTGGTAGTTGATTTTTACGTACCGAGTTACCAGCCCTGATGCACAACCTTCAACGAAGGTATGCCCATTCACGCATGTCTCCACGCAGAAGATGCTCTAGCTGAGAATCGAACTGGACAGCGTCTTACTGTAAGGCGACAACGCTACCAGAGCACCACCACCGCGGGCTTCATCCATTCATTAATAATATTTCAGTTTTCTGATTCATTTTACTGCCTTTTGACAGTGTATATGTATGATCTTCTGTTTTGCTCATTTGTGAAACTTTATCATTCATTTCATTTTTGCACTGACACTTACTACTTCTACTGTTATCCTTTCACATTCTTTAAAAACATTTTATTTTATTCCTTCACTTTATGCACACTTTTCTTTTTGGTGGGCATAGGCTTCTGTGTTGTCATTGTTCTCACCAGTACCTTAACACTGTCTTTCTGTTCTCTCTCTTATCTGCTGCATTCTCGTACATATTCTGATTTATTACCTTTTCCTTTATTTATTCTGTTCCTTATTACATCTTTCACACTGCCTACTTTGCTAATGCTACTTGCCTTACGTGAGTCAGTCGTATTAATTTACACATAAGACATTTTAAGTAACCTTATAAAATGTATAATTTTCTCTGTCATGCTGCATGCTTCCCGCCTGCTTTTCTTGAGCTGCATGTCTATAATGTGTGTCTCATCTCTTTATTTATTGCCAGATAATATACCTTTCAACATTGCATAACACTTACAGTATGTACATGATTTCACTTTCCTCCTGCATAGCACTTCTAAATTTATATTTTTGCCTGGATGGAAATAACTAGCTTTTGTTTTACGTCTTTAAATTTGTCATCTGGTCTGTCATGGTCTCATATACTTGACAAATTTTATATCTAAGTATGTATAATTTGCAGTGCTATCAGTCTTTTATGAGTGGTTATGTTAAGAAAAGTGACATACATAGCTCTTAACTTCTTTACTGAAGAATCAGGGACTAAGTTAAAAATAACGGGGGGGGGGGAGTCACTCAAAAGCTATGGGAAATTTTCAAATACTACTGCAGTTGACTCAGAAAGTTAACAGGACACACAATGTTTGCACAGGTACTACTCTTAAGAATAGGTATGAGACTGATGTCTGCCATTAGTGACTGCCTGTACTCTTTACTGATTTAACAGGAAAGCCACACTCTTATCAGGAAAAATCAAGGAGAAATGAGAACTACGGTGGCATAATTCCTGAACTTCGATACCAGTCTCTTCTACTATAGTTTTATGATGTGTGTATTATAGTCACTACCAAATACTGATACATTAGTTATATCCAAAGACATTTTTCTTGCATTAACATTTTAACATTACTGATGCTGGCTTAAATATACTGACTTATTTTGTTTTTAATTGTAGTGCCTTCACTTATTTTCCTTATACCACATAAAAAATCCCAATAATGGATTTGTAACACTAGTACAGTACAAAAATAAAATGAAACATTGCTCTTAAAATGCGGGTATTTTTAGAACAATTTGTAAAGCTAGTGTCATCCAATGTCTTTGATCAGACTTGAAAAATCATGAAATGTTTTATTTAAATCTATCTTTTAGAACAGCAACTTAAGAACTAATGACTTAAAAGAAAACTCTGATGTAAATTTTCAAACATTCCTGTAAAACCAGCATGTGTAAAATCAACAAATCAATATGCACTGAAACAAAAGTTACTTGTAATTCAATGGTGAGGTAGTTTAAAACAATAAGCATTTTATGTCTTCTGTAGTTGCCATCTCTCTTAACATTTTTACCTTTAGCTTTGGCTTTATACTATGTTTATTAAGCCCATAAGATGTATGTGCTCCTCATAAAATTTACCACTGCATTTATTTTATATCCAACACCAAAAAAGTGACAACTTTTTTAAAACTTGCAATACTTTTAAAGTGTTATAACAATTCTTGCTTGAAACAGCATGAATGTATTTCATCATTCTCTGTCTCTTGTAGTAGTTTTTCCAATATAAAAAGAACTGCATGTTCATCAAGGTAATCACATCAGTGTAGGTATCAGGTTTTTGCCTGCAATCAGAGCATCAAAGTTTGGTGATATAACATAGGAGACGGATATTTTACAAAGAGGGAAAAGGTGAATGAACTTCTTAAAGCACTTCCCAGATGGGAACATAGTGAATGACCATTATACTCAGCTGCTATATCATGAAACAAGAGAAATGTCGACATGTTATCCTCTATCTGTGGAGAAAGTACAGTTGTGTAAAATCTTACCATAACGGTACATGTCCTTGCCATCACCACTGCAGTATTCATTACAAATGGGAGTCCCTGTTATGAAGCCCACCATCCAGCCAGTTTACCAAAGTCTACTATTACTTTAAGGTATGATGAACATCATCTACACACTCCTTATGTAGCATAAGGCATTAAGGTGATGTTCAGGCATACCATCCTCAGAACTGACTGCCCCAGCAGGAACAGCAGTCCAAGGAAAACCAAGGAGAACCTGCCATCCAGGAAAGAAAAAAGACTATGGGGATGGAGTGAGAGAGTGAATACTACAGCAGTGAAGGCAAAAACATCTATCATTATGGTAAAATTTTACACAACTGTACTATGTCCTTACATTCACTATTGCAGTATTCATTACAAATGGGAGAGTGCCAAAGCTCAAGAAGAAACTTGAGAGGAGAAAGCTGCAGCAGAGCCCTCTAAGAAGCCATGAAGAATGGCATCAGCAAAACCAGCTCTAGCTCTGGAGATACCATCCAACTGGTAATGTTTGGTAAAGGTATGCACAGAAGGCCAGGTAGCAGCTTCAAGAATATAATTGGGGTCTAACCTGTGAAAAAAGCACCAGAAGAAGCCACAGCTCTAGTAGAATGAGCCTTTACAGAAAAAGGAAGGCTCTCGCCATGAAAAGTGTAACAAAAGGAAATAGCCTTTAAAATCCAAGTGGAGATAGTTTGCTTGGAAACAGCCAAACCTAAAGACCTAGGATGAAATAAAACAAACAACTGGTCAGATTTTCTGATAGCTTTACTTTTATCCAAATAAAATCTGAGTGTCTATGCACATCTAAAGAATGCAGCACCTTCTCACTGTCAGATTGCAGAGAGGGGAAAAAAGTAGGCAAATTAATAGACTGATTAAGTGACAATTCATGAACCACCCTGGGCATGAAAGAAGGATTAGTACCTGTCCTCATGAAATATCAAAAAAAGTGGACAAGCCATAAGGGCTTGCAACTCAGGCACCCATCCGGCAGAAGTAAAATCTAACAAAAGAACAGTCTTCCATGAACAATGCTGCAAGGAAGCTGAAACTGCAGGCTCAAAAGGAGCCTGAGTCATTTTTTCCAGAACAAAATTAAGATCCCAGGGAGGAGGAACAGGCTTTCTGGGAAGTCAAATATTAAGGATGCCTTTAAGAAATTGCTTAACCTCAAATCTAGAAGCTAATGTGGGAGTTAAAGGTAGAGAACTAGAAAGAGTTGATAAGTGGGACTTAACAGAAGAATAGACCAAACCAGCATTGAGCAACTCACATAGATAAGAGAGAACCAAAGGAACATCCACAGAAAGTGGGCCCAGGTCACGAGAAAGACACCAAATAGAAAACATATTTCATTTAGACAAGTAGGATTTCCTAGTAGTAGGTTTCCTGGCCTCCTGCAGGACCTGCAGCATGTCCTCAGAAAAAAAACGGTGTCTATGAGGGATCAAAACCCTATCACCTACAGTGTCAGTTGAAGCATGGACAGATGGGAATGGATGAGAGAACCCTTATCTTGTGTGAGAAACTTATAATGATTGCCCTTGGGTAGATGCAGAAGTAGAGGGAACCAGTGCTGTTGCGGCCAAAAGGGAGTCATCAACAAGATTTTGGGAGCAACCTGTTGAATCTTGAACAGGACTCTCGGAATGAGAAGAAGGGGAGAGAATGCATAAAGAAACATCCCCTTCCAAGAAAATGAGAGGGAAGCCACCTTCCCTACTAGAGGACCTGGGACTGTCATAAAACAGAGGAAGCTGTCTGTTCAGAGGGGAGGCAAACAGATCTACTTGAGGAGTACCCCACTGGTGAACAATGTCCAGAAACACATCCCTGTGAAGGACCTGCTCAGATTGTCTGCCACAATATTCTGATCTAAAGGAATATAAACTGCCTGGAGTCACCTGATACTTGATAGCCAGATCCCATACCAGAAATGCCAGCTGGCAAATACGGTAAGATCTTGTACCCCCCTGTTTGTTGATATACCACATAACCGTAGTATTGTCTGTGAATACTTTGAGAGGCCTTAGAGAAAAGAGAGGATGAAAGACCTGAGGAGCCAGCATAAGAGCTCTCGACTCTTTGACGTTCATGTGCTCCATCTGCTGATGAGGCGACCACACTCCCTGAACCCTCACGGAGCCAAACGTTGCTCCCCATCCCACATCTGAAACATCTGTGGACAGATCCTGAGAAGGAAGAAGAGGATGAAACGAGAGCCCTGGATTCCGAGACAACTGCTGATTCTACTATAGACGTTTTTTCTTGAGACACGGGAGAAGAGGAACTGGAAAGTCTAGAGAATGCACATGCAGAAGCCACACTGACTTCAGAAACCACTGGAACTTCCTCATGTAGAGTTTGGCCAGAGGGAGCATTGGAATGGTGGAAGCCATGAATCCCAGAGCCCTCAGAAACTCCCTGGATATAATGGAGGCCAGGAGAAGAAGAGTTTGAAAC
Organism: Protopterus annectens; assembly: GCF_019279795.1. Taxonomy (NCBI): domain Eukaryota; kingdom Metazoa; phylum Chordata; order Ceratodontiformes; family Protopteridae; genus Protopterus; species Protopterus annectens. The sequence goes on from NC_056741.1 coordinate 1,896,485,448, forward strand.
AAAGAAATGAGAGTCAAGGCCTTTGGAGGAGACAGGGTTGCCAGCACTGGCACCATTTGAATCCTGCACCCCAGAAAGACATGATCCTGCGAAAGAGTCAGGGAAGACTTTTTGAAGTGTATCGTGAACCCCAGACTCTGAAGAAGAGAAATGGTAAAACTAAGATTTTGCAAAAGGACCTCTGGAGAAGATGCCTGAAGCAGCAGGTTGTACAAATAAGGACAGATCTGGATCCCTTGAAGCCTACAAAAAGCAATCACAGGAGCGAGTTATTTGGTGTAAACCCTTGGGCCAGTAGAAAGGCCAAAGGGCAAAGTGCAGAACTGAAAATGCCAGTAAGCAATAGAGAAATGCAAAAATCTCCTGAAAAGAAGATGGATTGGAATATGGAGATAAGCATCCTTGAGATCCAGAAACTCCAGAAAGGCCTAAGGGAGCAAGAGAGGAAAAAGGGACTGAAAGGAAACATCCGAAAGGAAGGCACCTTCAGAAATGTGTTTAAATGAGAGAGGTCTAGAGTAGGTCTGGGCAGTAGAAACATTCTGGAATAAAACCCTTTCCCCCTTTGTGACACAGGCGCCTCTTGAATAGTACCCTGAGATAAGAGGTCTCAAAGAACCTCTGGGAAAAAAGGAAGTTGTTCCTGAGGAGGCTGAGGAATGCCCATAAACGGAGGGTAGGAAATCCAGACCATGAAGCAGGGGTGGATCGTGCTATTGGACTGCAGGACTGTAGCCCCCCAGCTGTAAAAATGAAAAATAAACAAAAATGAAAAGAAAATAACAAAATAAACAAGTCCTGGACCATCGCGCATGCGCACTCGCTACATGGTGGTGGGTAGAGAATAAAGCTTGAACCCTGTACTTTGGGCCCAAATGGCAAGAGCCTGAATTCCCTACCCACCACTATTTGTTAAAAAATGTGCAGATTTTTGCCTCATATTTGTTCTGTTCCTCATAAAATCTACGGTTTCTGTATTTTTGTTTCTTGACACAGTCAGTGGTGCAGTGGTTCACTGGTAGCATTGTTGCCTGACAGCTGTAGGTTCTCTGGTTTGATTCTTGGCTGAGGTGCCTTCTATGTGGAGTCTGCATGTTCTGTGTGGGTTTTCTCTGGTGTCCTACCGTCTTACAAAGACATGTGCCTGGAGCAGCGCTATAGCCAGAAATTCATGCATTGTAGTCAGACCTCATGTTTCTGTCCCCAGCTACCCACCTATTGTTTAAAAACTGTACTCAATCCACAAAATGCTGCGCCTATATACTTCGGAAGGGAGCATACTGTTTTAACAGCTGCTGCTTATAACCATAAAGAAGTTATTTTTAGAGGTACATTCATATCAGTTAAGTATGTTTTATATAAATCTATATAGTAGACAGTTTTACACAATTCTAATAATTCTGTGTTCTTTGATTCACAAAGTTACAGAATGAAGCTCTGAAAAAAATGTACTCAATTGAGTACACTGAGTATGCCTAGCTACACCCTTGGTCTGGAGTGTTTCTCCCCGGGCCTCTGCTGGAAAATTGGTTTTTGTTCCAAGGCAGACTTTCCTGGTTAACAAATGTTAAATAAAAATGACAAGCATTTGAATTTCAGACTTCATATTCTTCAGAAAGTACATGGTAACACGAAACCTTTTATTCTAGCAATTTTCGAAGTTTATAAGCTGGATATTTGAAATTTATCCCTATTTTTGGGACTGTATTCCTCCATTATTGGCTTCTTCCGGGTTTATATTGCTAAGGTTGAGAGCTATGGTGAGAACTGAATTCAATGAATATGGCTTTGTCTTGTCTATGTGCTTTTTGCTAACAGGTTGACAGCTATGGTGAGAACTGAATTCACTAAATGGTAGCCATTTAAGTTTCAGTCTTCCCCTCTTTCATAAAACAAAGGATTTGGTGTAGTGGTATGTTGCTCTGACTTTTTTTTTTGCACAGGGTCCTGGGTTCGATACTTGGCAATGAAATATATGGTGCTAGCACAGCATTTTATTTTAGCATCTTTTCAACATTATACAAGCAATGTTTAAAATGTGTCCCTGGTTTTTGGGCTTTTGTCCACCCCCCCAATAAATTTTGTTTTTTTCCAGATTTCTTGTGCTGCAAAGTTTAGCGATACAGCTGAGTGTCAAGTAGATTTATCAAGAAGCTGAGAGTTGCAGGGGAACAAAAGTTTAGTGCTGCTTATGCTGAGTCAGCTTTCATTGTTAATAGCACAACAGGTAATATACTTGGTTTTGATGCAGAAGGCTGTGGGTTCTACTCCCACAGTAAGTAGATACATTGCTGATGATGTACTGTGTTGTAAAGGGGGTGGATGCTGCAGTCTTTTTTTGGCGAAGATACTTAGTAACTATGAACCTGTTATCAGTTTGCTATCCATTCCCTATTGCAATATTACTAGCTTATCATTTTTTAATGCAACATAGGCAATCTATTCCTCAAGGGCAACAGGCACTATTTTTGTAGATGAATCAATGAAATATAAAGTTGTTTGCTAGCAGCAACCTCTTCATTAGTTACAGATTTCTTTAATGTGGAATTATTTAGATGACTTTTACTTCTTCAGAGATTGTGCATATTTACTGATAATGGTGGACTGTAGAAGTTTGAGTAGACTTTTATAATGGAAATGTTCTGAACTGGGCAGTTTTGTCGTTATTGGTACATGCATTTTGTTTCATTGTTTACTGGAAAAATGTTCAAAACAATACATTCAAAACGCCCTCTAACAACTGTACTGTATTTTACAAGGAACATAATTTAGTACAATCAGCAAGGTGTATTCAGGAGCACATGTATGCTTCATGTACAAGGGGCCTATGATTTGAAAACAGCCCAAAGTTAATCTTTATATGCCACTGACAAAATGTATTTTCTTTGAATGTGGGTTTCAATGCTGTTTCAATGAATGTGAGTTTCAAGGGCAGAGACGTTTTAATGCTATGTCTGTTTTCATTGTGAGACTGCATTGCTTTGTTTAGCAGATGTTTTAGTGTTTGTGCTGTAAAATGCAAAATAAAACTTTCAAATGAAGTCCAAATCATCATAGAAGTAAAGCAGTATGCACAATAGTGTTTATGGTAAATGGGGTGAAATAGCCAAGTTATGGTTCATTGGAATGGCTGCAGGGGGGAGGCTCCATTCGACCATGATTTTGTGAGGGGGAAGGGCGGCAAACTTAAATACAGCACCGGCTGAACTGTACATCTGAACTGTCCAGATTTTCACAGAACAAATAGATTTTTGCTTCTTATTTTTGGTTTGTTCCTCATAAAATGTGTGGTTTTCAGGCAAATCATTTAGGAATTAAGTCACTAAATAATGACAGACACTGAGTTTCAGACTTCATAACCTTCAGAAAAATGCATGCTAAAGTAAGACCTGTTATTCTATCAACTGTCAGTTTATACAAGAGCAATTTTTAGTACTGTTTATATGTTTCCCCAATATATTTGGCCTTGTCCAGATTTATTGTATTAACAGGTTGAGAGGTACATGCAAATACATTGCTTTATAGAATTAGGCATAGCCAAACCTCTCAACTGTCCCCGATTTTGGCTCAAAATGTTGCTCTTCCCCTAATAATCCCTCCGCAAAAATAGCAATTTTGGAAGAAAACATGGAGGGTTTACAATTAAGAAATAACTGTAATAATCAGAGTTATAGATTACTTTTATTTCAGAAATGCATGTAGATTCTTTTATTTTGTCAGCTGCTCAAGTAAGCAGTACTAATATTTAAAAAGTGTCCCTTCTTTGACAGGTTACCAGCTGTATTGTGAGGCTTTTTTATATTTTTTCATCACATTTTTGGTCCATTTTTCATAAAATTGTGTTTTTTTTTTGGCAAATTAGTGGCAAATCATTAAAGACTGAAGTTAGAAAATAATGACAGACATTTGAGTTTCAGATTTCATACCCTTCAGAAAATTCATACTAATGCAAGACCTACTATTCTATTATTATTCTAAGTTTATAAGAGCAATATTTAAAAATTGTCCTAGTTTTTGGGCCTTTGCCCCACTTCTATGAATGGCTTTGTCCAGATTTCTTGCTCTGTGGTTGAGAGGTATGAAAAATGTGTCAGGGCCATCACAGTCAGCCAGAGACATTTCAAATTGTGACATACTTGTTGCACCCCACTCCCCCATGTAGTGACTCTGGATGTGTCCAAGCAAGGCAAGGAGCAGTTATGCAGTGTAAATGTGCAGAGTATCCCCCATCCAATGTAGACACAAGTACTACAGTGGCTTTTCATCTGTCCTTGATTTTGCAGAATTGTCTGGTTTCTGTCATATTTTTGTACTGTAGATTTATGCGTATTATTACTCAGAAAGTGCCTGTTGCTCTGTGTTTATGTAGCAAGCTTTAATGACCATCAGGTAAGCTTGTCTGAGATTGTAAGATGCAAGTAAGCATTAATAAGCATACTATTAAAGAATTGCCAACAATGAAAGCCTTTCTGTTGTTGCCATGCAGAGAATACTTACATAACTAGATAATGTACAAGCCTTGGGTATTGAAATGCATATGACAGTATTTGTAATAAAGGACAGGATTACATTATTTTAAGAAGCTCATTACACTTGTTGGAGACTTCCAGTCATCTCTGCAGGCTTTACCTGTAAGCTAAACAGAATGCCAATTTATCATGTGTGGTCCATAACCTGTACAGTAATCCTTTAAGCAATATATCTTGAGCTTGTTTCTTGTTTGCTTTTCATTTTTTACTTTGATCATGTTTTCCGCATGAAATAAGTAGATAGTTGTCAGGCAGCAGGTCTTTTTTGGATAAGAAACATTTTTTACAAGTGGGGGTATCACAGAGATTGCTACTTTCAGCATGTTACTTGGTACTTTAATAAAGTTGAATATAAATTATAATTAGAACTGCAGTGCAAGGAGAAGTGGTTTAAGTTGAGTGCTGCTTGTTTTTCTTTTACTTGAATTTGACTGGCATTCCAGTAATGTATTTAAAAAGTAATTTATTTTTTCATGCCTCACAACCTTTTTGTTTCCATCTAGATATTAAGTAAGCTGTCATGCAGCCAATACATTGAAATATTTTTTTTCTTCTACACTTCATTTTGTCTTGATTGGACTCTCATAATGATGGTTTGGCACCCAGGGCAGTGTATTTAATTAAAGTTAGTTTTTGTGGTTTTGAGCATGGCTCCTCCCCTTTCTAGTTGGTCACACCCCTTCTCATTGACCCCACCCATTCAGCTTTTCATACAGCCCCCCTTTGATTTGAAGTCACCAGCTGCCACTGCCATGAAGTACCCCTGCCAAATGACTGACAGAACCCAAGAATCCTGGGTGATTCAGAATCAAACAGGAAGAGAAATGTGGCTGGGAACAGGTGGATAGTTAGACAGCACCTGGGTTGTCAGGAAAGGAAAGCTTTAGAATCTCTGCAGTCTGAGTGGCCTTAGCAGGAGGAGTCTGTTTACCACCCTTTTTACCTTTTGAAGGAGGATGGGATTACCTACAAACAAAGGCTGGCTTAAAAGGGTAGTTTCACTGAAATTTAGGCACAGGAGAAACAAAGACGTTTAAGTTCCTGTAAAACCTTCCCCTTGTCCTGAAGAGACTTAAATAAACCAGCAGCTGCTTCCCCAAATAAAAGTTTATTATTTAGATGAGCATCCATCAACTTAGCCTTAATACCATTGGGTAAAGGTTAAAGCCTAAGCCAAGAATACCCCCTCAGAAATTAACCAAAAGCAGTAGCCCTAGAAGAGGCATCTGCTGCATCATAACTACATTTGATAAAATGACAAGCTACTTGAAAGGAAGTCCCAAGCAAGAAAAGAGCAGAAGATTTAATGTCAGAGTCTGGAAGAGCAGAAAAAAATGGCAAGTCTGAGAAAGAAGAGCCAACACATACCTAGAGATATGCGTCTGATAATTAATAGCCCTAAAAGCTAGGGTAGCTGAAGTATAAACCTTCTTACCTGGCCTATCCATGGTTCTACTGTCCTTGTTAGAAGGCAATAACTTGGACAAAGGAAGCAATTGAGATGGCTTATCAGAGACTACAGACACCACAGAGGGGTCAGCTGCAGGACATTTAAACAAAATGGAACAATCCTCAGGCACCCTATAAAACCTATCAGACTTCTTGGGAGCAACGGGCAGAGAAGCTTTAGAGGCATTGGAAAAAAACATCCAATAAAGCAGCCAAGACAGGAGGAATGGCCACAGGTTTAGGAGATTCCATATGCAGTAACTCATAGTACCGCTTATGGATATCCAAAACCTGGGCACAATCTCACTTAAAAAAAATTCCATCATCTTAGAGATTGTGTCCCTAGAGGAAATTTCCTCAGAAGAATTATCTAGAGTATGAGAGCTCTCCTCCTCAGGCCTGTACTCTAAAGGAGAAGGAATCTGGGTAGAATAAGCAAGGGAGTCATCATCAGAATCCACCTCAGAAGAATACAAGCCTATGGGCCTTTTAGGGGAAGAAGAGGACCAAGGAGGAGCAGGAACCAAAAGCCCTTGAGGAGGCCTTAATGACAGTGAAAGCATTAAATAACCCCTGAGTAAAGGCTTGCCACTCACTTTGTGGGTCCCAAGGAACAGATGAAACATGATTTGTTTCCTTTTTATTTTTTAAGATGATGTCCGTCCTAGAAACCTGAGAAGGCCTTGACACAGGACGGCATTCCAAAACTGTAGTAGGAACTTCTTCCCTAAAGAAAAACTGCAGAACCCCTCTAGACCCCTCAGAAATAATCAACTGTGGTTCCCTTTGAACACCCAAAATGGATGCCTGCAAAGCCTCATAGGACATGTTGCCCACCAGATCCTCACCGACCTCCACACCAGACGTGGTAGAGGAATCTGAAAATACAAATAGCCAAGTCTCCGGGTTTGTAATAACTTCGAGAGAAACTCCCGGTAGAAGCAGGACAGAGGAAGATTCTGACCTTACCTTTTGCACATTCTTCTTACCTGACAGCTGACCCTTGGGGCAGGAAGTTCCATCCATAGTATCTTTAGCAAGAAGCTTAAGACACTGGTTCTCAAGATACAATGAAAGGGAAGAAAGCCTACTATGAAGAGTTTTAGGGACAACCACCTGACAAATTAAACAAGGCGTTTGATTGTGAGCAGCACCTAGGCAAAAAAGACAATTATCGTGGTGGTCTTTATGGAAATCAGTCTCCCACACTGGCATTTATCCTTCCTGGATGACATTAACACTCCCAAACAACACAAAACAATAAGAAAAAAAACAAAAAACCCAACAGGGAACTTATCTGCAACAGTTAGAACTTCAGCAAACAGGAGCAATCACTTGAATGCCACCAAACAGAAAAATGGCAAAAAATGGATGGAGGTAACAGGCCAATGGTTAGAAATAGCATTTGGATTGGTGGCAAGGAAGTTCTGAGGATGGTACGCCTGAACATCACCTTCATGACCTATGCCACGCAAGGAGTGTGCAGGTGATGCTCGGCATACCTTAACGTAATGGTAGACTTTGGTAAACTGGCCAGACAGTGGGCTTCATGGCAGGAAATCAAATTTGTAATGAATACTGCAGCAGTGAATTTAAGGACATCGTTAGCAACATCAAACTGTTTGTTGTAGCAGCATCAACAGACCAGTTTGATGTAAGTTTTGCTTTACAGACATATAGTGAAAATGGATACTGGCTGGATGAATGGTTATCTCAGGAATAATTCTGAAAAAATGATCTGCTAATGTGATTTTCATAAGAATGAAGATAGCCTCCCAATAAATGCACTACATAGACTGTTTAGGAAGCAGCCAATCCCTTTCATTACAAGGGAAGTCATTTAGCATCTGGTGGGCATTGTGTGGGAAGATGAACATACAACAGAATGCTGTTACATTTAGCTGCATTCCACAGTCAGTAATTTATTGTTTTACGCAAACAAATCACATTTTCTTAAAAGCTGCTGTTCTTTTGGCATATACATATTTGTTATCTTAAGAACACAGACCATACTGTTCTACATATTCTTTTGAGAAAAAAGAACAAGCAAAGAATCAGCAACAGATTCCAAGTGTTGACCTATGAAGTCATCAAACCAGACTGAGCAATTCAGTCTGCATAGTAAGTTATCATCATATTGCATTTAACAGCTAAGGTCTGGTGTTAATGGGTAGAATAGTAAAATGTGTAATAAAAAGGGAAGTTTACACTGATGGACACAGACATGATGGTTGCTCAGATAGCTGGTTCCATTCATTGTCTGACAACATTATCAGAAATTGTTGACAAAGTTGCTGATGCATATGGTGAGTATTATGTATAACTGTTGTAAGCACCAACTTGTTTTTTTTTTTTTTTGTATAAGGGTGGGGTATTCATCTCTTTAGCAAGCATTAAAATATGAATGCTTTCTAGCACACTTTACTTGTTCTGTGTTACTCATGTCTATTAATGAAAATAAGTTATTTGAAATCATATTATTCCTGGATATGTATTAGCCTTGAGAAGAGATTAATTGAATACGAGTACATTTTCACATCTACAAGAACTTGTAAGAGCTAAATGTCAGATACTCAGAACTTGATATAATACAATAAGAGACATTACATTACTTTTTAAAATGCAAAGTTTTATATGGCTCTAAAGTATTGTCTGTTTTCCTTTTAGTCTGTCAGTTTACATATATATTATACATATTCTATTAAATAATGTTTTAATCCCAGATTAAGAAGTGTGAATACTTTTACTTTTAGTTAGTCTGTTTCACTGCCTATTTTGTGCTTTACTGCATTTTAAGGATTTTGTAATATTATTTTGTGATAAATCTGTTTTGCCTTAACCCTTTTAAGAACCTAATAGAATGATCTGCTGTAGGATACCCAGAAACCCTAACTCCAATAATTAAGAACAATGGGGGACAAATCAAAATAACACAATGTCCATACTGTAAGAGACTGCCATTAAAATTAAATATCACAGTGTTTTTGTCATTTTTATATTCCCAAATAAGAATAAATAAAAATACTCAGAGCCAATAACCCATATTAGACTGTTCAGAACTATCAGGGTCAAATTAACCACTAAAAATGTTCATAAATGTAAAGATGTCTGACCTAGAACTTCTCCATCACCATTTTACTATTTTAGCTCATTCCTCCAAAGGAGCTCTTTTGAGTTTGTACTCCAGCTCCCAATGGGTGGTTTGAAACTTTTAAAAAATAAAGTTATCATGTCACATTGCAAACAAACATTCATATCTCTAGAACCATAGCTGGCCTTAGGCATAGGCCATCCAGGCAGATGGTTTCTTTAAAATATGTTGAATGAATACAGGAAAAAACTGAAGAATAAGACAAACTGTGAGAAAAAGGGAAAAAAAAGTAATCTGGTTGGTGTAGATGGACCAGGATGGGGGACTAGGTGTTGTGGTTGGGGCCCTGTGGAGGCCTTTTGCCTAGGGCACCAGTTGACCAAAGGCCAGCCCTGTCTAGAACAATATATGTCATGAGAAAAATATAAATGGCAAACTATTCAGCACAAAGCAAACTTTACAATGGTTACAGTAAATGATGTTAAGAAGTTCTGTCTGTGTCACTTGATTGCTGAGATACTACTGCAATACAAATACATAGTATGAAAACAATATTCAGTATTTCTTTATCTGCACTAGACAGAGTTCAAATGTGTTTGCCATTGTGTAAGCTTTAAGATAAAATCTTCTATCTAATACTTAGTATGTAGCATGGTCGTGGAATTATTAATGCAAATATGAACCAGCGATATCTGATGCTTACAGGTATCAGTAGGATGTTCCTGCAGAAATTCCTGAAGGTGTCACTAGGCTGTAATGAGCATTGAAAAACTGATGTGATAAAGTGCTCATATACTCTTGAAAAGTGTTCCACTACAATCACTGAAGTCTCAAGCACTCAAAAACCGCTGTCTCAACGTCAGAACCTCAAGCATCTTCCAGCTTGCATAGGCTGCTATCCATGTTCAAACTTGAAAATTAGTATGGGCAAGCAGCTGCCGTACCTTAACTGAACACATAATTCGAGTCTGAGCAAGGTAAGGGCAACAGCTATGAGGAGTTAATGGCATGGGGTAGGAGGATAGCAAGTAATGAGCAAGGGGATATAAGTTTAAGGAGCAGGAAGGGGATTTTAGGGTTAGTGAGTAAGGGGAGATTTTAGGGTTATGGAGCAGGAAGTGAATTTTAGGGTTAGGGAGCAGTGTGATAATCTCGGCAAGTGTCAGCATAGCCAGCTGGAGTTTTGTGAAGAATTATATGTTCTCTGAAAATCAAACTGATTTATACAAGATGCTTGTGTTTCAAATGTATAAGAATTGTATGTCATTTGTATATCAAACTGCTTTGTACAGATGCTTGTGCTGAAAATGTATTTGTGAGCTTTGCTTGTGTTGAAATGTATCAACACTGCACCCTGCTGAAATGAAGAGAAATGTACATGTATTATTGCAACTGAATTAAATGTATATGTTTTAATAGAAGATACTGGCACAGCAGAGGTTAACTTTAAGAAAAATAAGGGAAATGTAAGTGAGCTGTTAAACCATTAAAATTTACCCCACAGTGCTGCCTCAGACCTGAAACACTGGGTCTGGAGAAGCACCTTTGTACATTAGTTAAATGAAAAGAAGGGATGCCCCAGGTACTGCCATAAACATTTGGATGTGTATTATGCCCATCTGTGCTAATTTCCTATCTCAGCTTCAAAGGGAATACTGTGAAAACCTAGAGTCAGGTGAACAGATGAGGTCATTCTGCCAGCCCTCTTGGAAATGATATTTTAGATATTACAAAGAGAAATCTCAGAGTATTGAGTATACTGCTTGGGAAGCCTGACTAGAAAGACCCTCAGCCACAGCATCTTGCCCTGTGGTAGTAAGTAACTTAACTAGGGAAGAGTAATTCTCTTAGATTCAGTCAGGAATATAGTGAAGCTTAGGTTAGATATTGCTTTTCTTTATTTGTCTGGGTCTGTCCATCAATGTTCTTTTCAATATTTCCTGTGATCTGAACTCTGTGGTTTACTGAGAATATATATATTCAGTATTTTCATGTAATTTTATTATTTATTATTAAATACATTTAAAACTTTTATTGTGGCTGGTCCTTGTAGAAAGTATCTAATCTTGGAGAGTGCCTATATTTGTTTGGTGGCACTATGTGGGCCACTCCAGAAGGCCTAGTCATATTGGTGAACTACTAGCATTTGTTGTTGTTGTTGTTGTTTGTCTTTCGGCTTTTCCTGGTTAGGGGTCGCCACAATGGAACTCCAATCCGCTAATGATTGGCAGTAGATTTTCACGAACGCTGAGGTGCCAGCTCGACGTCCAACCTTCAACGAAGGCACGCCCATTTACGCATGTCTTTCAAACACCCATCCAACCATGGGGAGGACATGCAGACGCCACACAGAAGGCACTCCCCGCACTTTAGCCGAGAATCGAATGGGAGAACCTGTTGCTGTGAGGCAACAATGCTACCACTGTACCACCGCTGTTTTGCACAGCATAATTGGATACCCTTTTATGGGCCTTATAGTAACTGTCTGGTGGCAGTGATAACTACCTTATAGTCTGGGCAAAGTTAGTACAGTGGGTAAGCTGTTCCAGCCTTTCCCAGATGTGTGTGCGGCGTGTGTGTGTGCGTGTGTGTGTGTGTGTGTGTGTGCGTGTGTGTGTGTGTGTGTGTGTGTGTGTGTGTGTGTGTGTGTGTGTGTGTATGTGTTTAAAATTAAATCTTAAAGAGTATGTGTGTCAGCTACTTGGTGCAGGGACACGAAGCACTGGGTTTACAGAGAGGATGCTGGAGGACTTGCCTTGGACACTCAGCTGAGGAGACCGATAAAGAGTCATCCAAACCCTGGGTGAGTGCTCCCTGTGTGTGTTCCTCGAGGGAAATTGTACTTGATGCAGGGAGGTCTGCATCTGGAAATACTGAGTGTATCCATTTGTAGTCCAAGTGCATGTCTCTCTCCAGTATCAGTGGTGAGGATTCAGGGTCCTTAATTACTGACCCAGCATAGGGACAACACATATTGGTGACAATCACATATTGGTTGCAGTGGTGGTCATCACATTTATTTCCCACAAACAAGCCACCAGGTCTGACATGAAATTGGCATTTTTTTATTTCCACTTGCTGGCTCCGCTAGCTTTTGTTCCCCACTTTTCCTCTGTGGACATCTATATGCTACATGGACCAACTGGTTACATTTAAAACATTTAACTCTTGATCCTGGCCATGTACCTGAACTAGTGGCTTCCCCTGTTACTGACAGACTCTGTTGGGGCAATTTAGGCTGCCTACCATGAGTTCCCTTATATCCATGTGCAGCACTGGGTATCCCTTTCCTGTGCAGTGATACCTTACTTGCTAGGTATAGATCTCCCTTTTTCCCCAACTCATCTGTGGAGTTGCATTCCCTGTCTGCTAACCAGATTCTCATGTCCTCAGGCAAAGTGCTAAGGGCTTGTTTGCTCACCAAAAGGTCTGCCAGCACTTGAAAACTGGTGACCTGATACCCACTCATTCACCTATGAAAATAAATGCTCAGTTCAGCAATTTAATCGCATGCACTTTCATCTGCCTTGCATCTATGCCCAAAAAATGTTTTTCTGTAAGCTTCAGGTGTTAACTTAAAACATTGTAATAAATAGTGCTTCACTTTTTTATAATCTAAACAATCAGTATCAGACAATTTAGAAACAACAATTACAGCTTTACCATGGAGTAAGGGGGTGAGGAACTGTACCCATAGCCCTCGTGCAAACATTATACTGTTTGCATACTCTTTCAAACATATGAATAAAACTATCAAAATGATCACCTTCTTGGCACTGGGGAAGAGGTTTACTGACCTTTATTGCTTCTGGGGTACAGTTACTCCTTTCCCCATTATCTCCATGACCCTGTTGAATAGTCAGCATTTCCTTTTCATGTTGCCTGTGCCTCTCATTTTCTTCAGCTTCCAGATGTCTCAGTCTCTTTTTTTCTTCAGCGTCCAAATGCTGCATTCACTGTGCTGATTCTAATTCCAACCATTTGTCCTCCAGTTGAAGTCTCTTTAACTCCAGACAGGTTTTTAAGTCACCTGCAGAAAAGTTGAACTGTCCTGTTTCTGAGAGCAATAGATTAGTTATCATCCTGGTAGCTGGCCTGAGCTGTAGCTGTGTTTAAGGCTGCAAAAACTTCCCCTTTACTCAGGTTGGTGCCCCAATCCTTTGGCTTGGCACATCTCAACCAACTGTTTCCTTGTCAGCTTGCCATAATCTTCTGCTGACATCTTTGCCTGCTCTCCCTGACTAACTGAGCTCACAAAAAGTAAATAAATAAAACTATTGTGACATGAAACTCTGAATGTCTACCTTTGGCTGCTTGAGAGTACAAACACCTTCTTTAATGACCACTGCTTACAGGCTACAGGAGTTCAATGTCCACGCCACTGCTCAACAATGTGTGAGCCACCATAAGTAGATATTTCTCTAAGCCACCGATTCATTTTGGGTAGAGAAACATTAAGAAGCTGTTGTTCCTTTATCTACAGCATCACCAGGGACTGCAATATCATATTAAACTGCCTAACTTCACCAATATATGTATGCACACACATATGATTATTTTTGTAAATGCTGAGACACATCATTGGCTCACAAAATATCATACAGTATTATTGTCCCTTCCAAGTGCTGGCACAGTTTCTGCAAGGGGACAATCTCCTTGCTAGGGCACAATGAACCAGGACTGCTGAATCAGGTCTTAATAAATAGTATACAAAAGATAAAAATACCAACACACGCACACACATATGTATATATATGTATATATATATATATATATATATATATATATATATATATATATATATATATATAAATATGTATATATCTATACACGCATATTTTATATATATTTATAGGTCTACTTCTAATGAAAGAAAACTCACTTACCCGAATCTCTGAAGACTGAGACAACTTTGCCAAAACCAAATTTAAACAAACTCTCTGATCACCAATAAGGAACTCCAGGTTAAGTAACCACTTGGCCACCATGGTGAACTTTGCCCATTTCCCCACTGTAGTGCGATCTCAGAATTGGTATATTTAGCTGGGGATGGGGGGGGGCAAAGCCCCCCCCCCATGGGTGTGTTTAATTTGCTTCGTTTTTTTTTTTTTCTGGTGCGGACAAGTGGTTACTTACCCAGAGTTTTCACTTGGTGATTCGAGTGTTCGTTAAAATGTGGTTTTGGTGAAGTTGTCTCGGTCTTCAGAGATTTGGGTAAATGAGTTTTTGTTAATTAGATGTAGACCAGTATTTATATATACTGCAAATGATCTAAACAGCATAATATTTACAGGCAAGTGATCGACAGTCAAATTATCTGAATTGCAAAATATTGACAAAATCAAATTTATACCGGGGAAAGGTTTATGACCTTTCCCCACAGCTGTGCAATCTGAGTTAGTATATATAATTAGCAGGGGGGTGTAGGGGGGTGCAACCCTCCACATGGGTGGAAGCAGGGGGAGGCTTCCCCTTACTAAAACATTGACAAAATGTGGTTAGATATTCTCAGATTTTTCAATGGTATTCTATATGGTTAGATTTTGTCATATTTTCAATGTTTTTGCAGGGGGAAAAGCCCTCTGAACCCCCATAATAGGGAGTTTCATCCCCCACCCCACCCTGCTAATTATATACACCAACTCTGAGGTTGCACAACCCTTCCCCAGGATAACTCTGATTTTATCGATATTTTGCAGTTTAGATATTCTGACTGTTGATCATTTGACTGTCAATATTATGCTGTTTAGATCATATGAAGTATACATATATAGGTGTATACACACACACACACACACACACACACACACACATGCACACACACACACGCATGCACACTTCTATAGTCTCCAAATATACACTAATGTAAAACTAATTCACTTAAAAATGCAAAGGCTAATAAAAGCAAACTTAAATATTATGTACCTTTCATGTTTCCAAATATTGTACAGTAACTATAAGACAGGAAAAAAACTATAAAGTCTACACATCTATGTCATTGTACAAAGAACTATTTTGCAAGACAAAATATTCTGTACTGCAAAGCAAATGCTGTAAGCAATCATAAATCAAGAAACTAAATAAAATCCTACACATTCAGAATATTTATACAACGACCCCCAATTAATATTCAAAAACGTGCATGCTGATTGGTCAGCGTGCACGTTGTAAATCAGAGTTATAGTAATGGAAAAAGGTCCGGTCGCCCGGACTTTTTCCAGTACTATAACTCTTTTTTTACAGCAACGGAGAACGCAAGATCTCTGTTACTTCACACTGTCTCGCTATGTTAAACAAATTTAATATAGCGAGACAGCTTTAAAAAAAAGCAACTGAGATTCTCCGTAGATTTTTTTAAAGCTGTCTCTCTATGTTAAACTCCTTTAACATAGCGAGACAGTTTGGAAAAAGCAATGGAGATCTTGCTTTCTCTGTTGCTTTTTTCAAAACTGTCTCACTATGTTAAATGGGTTTAACACAGTGAGACAGCTTTAAAAAAAGCAACAGAGACTCCGTTGCTTTTTTTAAAGCTGTCTCGCTATGTTAAATCCATTTAACATAGCGAAACAGTTTGTAAAAAGCAACGGAGATCTTGCTTTCTCCGTTGCTTTTGCCCACAGCTCTGATGTACTGCATAGGCATACGCATGCGCAGTACAGCAGAACTGCAACAGAATACCAGACAGGTGCAGAAGGGCAGCAAGGAGGCATTATACAATGCCATTATTTAAGAAAAGTAATTATTTTTTTTCTTAAATAATGTCATTGTATAATAGCAATAACCCACTTCTGGGTGTGGGTAATGCTGGATTTACCCACGGTTGGCTTTGTTTGGCCACTCGGGCTTCGCCCTCGTGACCAAACCACACCAACCGTGGGTAAATCCAGCATTACCCACACCCAGGCATGGGTTATTGCTATAATATTTGATTTGGCAGTTAAAAGAAAAAGTAAAATAATAGGCCTATAATAATATATGTTAAAATACATTTTCATTTGCTGAACACCAATAACATATTAGGAGTAAAAGCTTTAAAGTTTACATATCTAACTCACTTTTGCATTTGACTAGTCTGTAGGGCAGCAGAATATGAACTGCACATGAACAATTGTGGGCAGCTGTAACCTAACACCAGCAAATCTAACCCTCAAAACAGCCAGCAATGTACTATATAATTAAATAAAAAAAACAGCTGAGCTTAATAAAAAATGAAAACAACAAAAAGTGTCAATCTACTTATCTGAAGATGCAGCACAAGCCAGCCCACAACTCCTTCCCTCAGCTTGTGTAATAAGCATGTCTGGTTCACAAGGACATCTTAAGCATCTACAAGATATTGGTAATGAAGGTTGATCAAGTGGCCAAATCAATCCATACATATACCAGGGGGAAGGCAGATTGAGAGGGGCCATTGGGAGGAGGTGTTGATTATTGCAGCCCTAACATCACGGCACATGCCCAGTAACATGCCAAGGGTACAAAATTCAATGGATGTCAGCAAGGGTACATCTCTTGCTTCTGTGAGTGATGAAATTCCGCAGGACAGCCATGTCTCCTTTGAAGCCAGCACTCCAGAATCCTTCAGGGAGTCAGCACCAGGAACATGCATCCGGGCCATGTACACCCACACCCACACCCACTCAAGGATATGTGAATAGGACAAAACTGTGTCACTGCTTCCTTTCCCCACTACAGCTCCCAGAAGGCTCCTGAGACACTAATCTCAGACTAGTTCACTAGTTCAGGAAGTACCTTGCTAGCTTTCAAGTTGTCTAGGTTGCAGTGACAGCTTTATGCTTCTGTGTCAACAGAACTGGCACAGGTGCCTTTTCTTACTTTAGGCCCATTTCCCTGTATTCTGTATTCTGACAGAAGAGTAGCTCTTTTATTCACTGAGATATACTTTAATTTTCAACTGATTTCTCTTCTGGTATCTGAATTGTTCTCCATTAACTATTGATCTTGCACTCAAATGATTTCTAATAGCTCTGCAATGCCTAATATAGTTTTAATACAAGCTTATGATGTGCTAATAAACAGTGCAACAGACCCCACATTAAAGTAGCCACCACATTAAGCAGTAATTAAACTTTCTTTTTGTTTTGGAGCCACGTTTTTTCAGAGTGAAGTTCTAGTCTTTAGTATAAAATGTTCACCTTATCACAGTACCAAGAAAAGCAATCAATTGCACTGCGTTATCTGCCATTCTGTGTCTGACTTCATTTAACTATAATTATCGAAAATCAACAAGCCAATAACAAATATGTTCAGGAACCATGTGAACTAAATATTTAAAAACATTATAGATATATTTATAAATGATTTATATTTCAGAGTACTTTTAATACATAAGTAGACATTGTGCCCAGGGAACATCCAACATCAAGTTTAATTTGACAATTCAGTTCTTTAAATTCTAATAAACTGTTAAAATATCATCCCGCTTGGCCTCAGCTGTGAAACATCTACTAAAGAAAAAAATCTTCTTAATCTTGGATAACTGATTTAAAGCATTGGTGTCATTGTCTAGATCTGATAACATACATGTGCACATAGATTTAGTGTGACCCCTTCTGTGTGGTTTGCCCTTTGTAGACTTTGTTACAGCTATTGCATCTTGCAACATAACTCCACAACTATTCCAATCAACATGAACCATGATATCAATAATTCTGTCTAAATGCACCAGATTTAGAAGATTTAGACTGGGACCAGAATTGGTGTATTTGTAATACTTACACAAACCATGGCTATGTATGCCCTGGGGGTCCTCTAGGGCCCAAAGCTACTAAATTAGATGTATCAAACTCAATTATATTTTTCATATTATTAATTAGTCAGCAAATTAATAAATCTGAGACTATCATCTGAAATCTCATGCAATTATGGATTTCCTAACAAAATATGACACTTATTGCTAATTATACAATTATGGCTCATTGCTATTTAAAAATGAGCATGTTAATTAGACATCCCAACCAGTGTGCCCATTGTAAACTGAGCATATACCAAAAAAAATAAAGAAAAAAAGTCTGGCTACTGAAGTACCACTGAGTGGCCAGACTTTCTATTGAGCAAAATACGAGACAAATCAGGAAAGTTCTTCAAAACTAAAGAATCAAAAACAAACCTAATTATCCTTGTATTTTTGCACCATCCCTCTGAAAATCTCAGCAGTTAAAAAAAAACAGTAATGAAGCTTCTCTCTTCTCCATTGCTTCTCCTGCACTGTACTAATGTACTGTGCAAGCATGGGAACCTAAGTCCCATATGCATGCACAGTACGTCCGTAAAAAAGGAAGAATGTGGGAACACTACAGTGCTGTTATACAAAGACATTATTTAAGAAAGGTAAGCAATTTCTTTCTTAAATAATGTCATTTATAACAGTAGTAACCCACTCCTGCATGTGGTTATCACAGGATTTACCCTCTGTGGGCTCCATTTTATCACTCCGGTTTTGCTCTTGTAATCAAATCATGCCAACCATGGCTAAATCCTTTGATACATACACTCAGTCATGGATTATTGCTAAACTGCCTTCTTAATGATCTTGGAATTAAAATGAAAAGGTATTTTCATAGCATATGAATACTGATAATTTCTAGAAGAAGAAATAAAGTTTAGATCATTTAATAAAACAGGCAAGGCAACTTCATTTCAAAGTGTTCAACATTGTACTAGTAAAGATCGCTATAAGCTGTTCTTGAATGGTCTTGTTATTGTCAGGTAAATTTTTAATAATTGTATTTAAGATTTATTTTAGCTTTTGTTATTGTTGTAATGAAATCTCAATTGTAAATAGTGTTACAAAAGCACCAAATAACATTAATTACTGTTTAATACCTCCCAAAGAGAACTGGTTTTCTTTTATGTTTATAGATTATCTGTGACTTTTTTTTACCTTCCATGCACTGTAAAATAGATTTCTTGGTATGTGCTACATCAAAAAAGGACCATTGTTTGGGTTAGTCCTCTTACTTGATGAATGACTAACTGAGTAAATAAATAAATGCATCGTCTTTGGGGGCTTCCACATAGATGGTGCCACATTTCATGAGAAGAGGACTTACCAAAGGCATACTGTAAATGCTAGATCAAAGTACTGATAAATAGTCAAGTTATGTGCATTTACTGAAATGATCTCTAACCAACAGTGATCCACAATGCTGCACAGTATTTACATCTGTTGGTAACTGGTCTCCAGAGAGGGAAGACATGTATCTGGATAAGTAAAGAAGATGGGCTTGTGGCCTGGGTATGGTCTGGGTACAGAAAGGTGAGTGACAGGAGCTAGATCCACAGTGGGATGGCTAATTAAGGGTACAGCAAAGGAAGAGTCTTATTTGTGGGCTGTAACTGTGGTCATGGTATCTCAGCGTTACACATGTTTTATGAAGGCAGGTACATTGGCTTGCCATAGAGATTTTATATAGTTAAATTATTTTGGGGGGATTGGCAGTTTATTTGTTTCAAAACTTTGCATTTGGGAGACGAGATATACTGTGGAAGAGACTTAATGTGTTTGCTTTTCTCACTACTGGAACAGATTGCACTTGGGGAGAGAGCACTGCAGTATCATTGTATTGGAGTATGACTTATAGTGATGCTGGCAAAGACTTCAGTGAATGGAAAAGAAGGTTTTTAATTACTAAACCACATTTGCCTTTTATCTGAAACAATAATTTTCTGTATTTTACATGCAGAACAATGATAGACATGGATGTTTGTCAGTGCGAAATAAACACTTTGAGGGATACCAGAGCCACGCATATGGGTATGGGTATGGGTATGAGGAAGGAACTGCTCGCGGTCTAGTACTGGTAAATTAACAACTTACACTTTTGTTCTGAATTATGCATAGGTTCATTAAGACAAGTGGTATGATGCATTATACTAGGAATCAGCAGCTACCTGTCACCAAAGGAATTACAGATTCACAGAAATATTTTGATCTCAGAAGAGTAAATTCCTATTTAGGTTCACATGACCAGTGTTAGTGAATATGATTCCGGCTTCCAGACCTGCATTGGAAATCAAGGCTGCACTTGTTCCTTACTCCTCTGTGAAAAACTGAAAGGCTGCCAGCCCAGCCAGATAGAATCTTGTAAATAATTTTATGTGATTTGTAAATATTAATATAATCCACAGGCTGATTTTACAAATGTAAAAGAGAACTATATGGGCCAGATTCAGGAAGGCTTACACGGAGTTCAAGAGTAGTGTAAGCCTCCGTGTAAGCCTCCCGATTCAGGTACAGCCCAAACCTCCGTGTAAGAGACAGCTAACACGTCTCTTACACGGACTGGGCGTGGAAATGCTCAATACCTCATTTGCAGCTCCAAGATATTCAAATGAGGTATTTGAGCGATCCACGAAGCAGAAACCAGTCCGTGTAACGGACGTGTTAGCTGCAGAAATGTACTCAGCTGACAACTGAGTACATTTCTGCAAAATCAAAAACGGAGCTATGTCAGCTCCAAATAAAGGGTGCATATGTGTCATTAAGCATGCCAATGGCCAAATATGTGGCCATTGGCATGAAAAAGTGTTGCAAAAATAAGTTATTTAACTTTTTTTTTCACGGGATTATTGTGTTTAACTGCAGCGCACACCAGCAAACGGGTGCGCTACCTAAAACTGAAAACCGAAGCTTATAAGCCCACAATTGTGGGATTTATGTATTACATGGAATGTCAATGGAGGGACTTGCAGACTAAAAACAATATGGCCTCCGCTTAGTGGTTGTCAAGGGGAAGCTCCGTGTAAGATATGTAACTAAGCATTACTAGGCAATCCTATGTAAATGAGGGTTACAATACTGAATCACACTGCCACATAGGTAATGAGCACTTTCTGAGTAGTGTAAGAGTTAGAGAAGGGGGAGGAAGAGAGTAAGAGGTAGGTGACATCACGGAGGGGAAGGATAGAAAGAAATGTCCCAGATTGGAGGGCAATTTAAGGTAACAGATGACAGACAGACATCAGGGGGGGAAGTGTGTCCCAACAGAACACTAGGAAAGTCAAGAAATTGAGGGTATACGCTATCCCTAGACTCCAAGTTTCTTGATATACGTGCATCTGTGCGCGCGTGTAAGGCAGGTTCAACATGTGGGAGCTTGTTGCAAACTGTTTACAATGGTTTGCGCGGGCGTGCACGTGTGTAAGGCAGTGTGCGCGTGTTTTAGAATGAATCAGCCTAGCTAACACCGTGTAAGGATGTGTGCGTGTAACACTGTGTAGGGATGTGTGCGCGTTTAAGTGACTGTGAGCGTGTTTAAGCTGGTGTGCACATTGCTCCCCCTCAGGAAACAGAGAGGAAACAGGAAACAACCAAAATACAGGGAAACTGCCAGGGAATACTGCTGGAGTTAATTGGTGGAAACAATTACAAGCAGGCAATTACACAGGCAGACTAGAAGCCCAGCCCAGCACTTAAAACACAACAAAGAGCAGTGAAGGCTGTTTCTCACAAGAGATACTGCCAGAAGCTAAGCTATCAGAATTGAAAACTGAAATAAAGCTGAACTCAGAGCAGAAATGCTAGGGGCTGCCATGGCTATTATAATCAGGCATAGGCGAATTGCTGAGGGTGGTGACAATGCAGATGCTGACAGACAACCCAGAGTGAGGAGAAGGAGAAGAGTATACAGGCCCAGGGTCACCTACCATGGGTTACATGAGCTGGAGATAGTAGAGCGCTATAGAGTGGACAGAGAGCTCCTGCAGCAGATTGTTGAGCTGTGCAGGCCACACCTCACACACAGAACCAACAGAGGGGAACCCATCCCAGTGGAAACCAAGGTATGTGTTGGCCTAAGAATACTAGCAACAGGTACCTTCCAGAGACCAACTGGTGATATGATGGGGATATCACAGGCATCAGCCTCCAGGGTACTGCACCAGTTCCTGGATGCCATGTCACCACATGTCAGTGATCATATATATGTCCCTAATGACCGTGAAGTTGTGGCCAGCAATATGCGTCTCTTCCAGCAAATAGCGGGATACCCTGAGGTGCTGGGTGCAATAGACTGCACGCACATACGCATCAAAGCACCAGCCGGTGAGCGGGTAGAGTCTACATTAACCGCAAGGGATACCCCTCCATCAACTGCCAGGTCGTGTGTGATGCCCAGGGCATAATAATGAATGTGTGTGCTGGCTGCCCTGGGAGCTACCACGATTCCCACATCTGGCATCTGACGCAGCTGTACCAATCATTTGCCAATGGGGACTTCCCACACGGACACCTAGTGGGGATGCAGGTTATGCACTTGAGCCGTGGCTGATGACACCCATCAGAAATGCACACACACCTGAACAGGAACGCCATAATGAGGCACACGCACAAACACGTAATATCATAGAGCGTGTGTTTGGGCTGCTCAAGTCACGGTTCCGGTGTCTGGACACATCTGGTGGAGCTTTGCAGTACACACCAACTACATGTACCCAAATGATCATGATATGTGCTATGCTAAATAATATGATCCTGCGGAAACAGCTGCAGCAGGACCAGCACAGGGCTGGGCCAAACATCCCCCCACCATTGCCAAGGCCACCACAGGCAGGGGTGACTCGGAGGAGGAACAACCTGACCTTGTCCCAGTAGGCAGAAGGAGGCGTGCCCAGTATGCCCTGGCCTTGGCAAAGAGGCAACGATAGCACATACGCTTGGTCAGTAGGAACACTGGGACTGATACCCGCTCTGACTCACTCATACAGTAACAGGGATGCCTAACATGACACAACCTGCTTCCAAATGTACAGGGAGTGTAGTATGTGTATCCGACAGAGGTGGCCCTGCAGCACCACCTGAGGCATGAATGCCATGTGTTAAGTAATGTAATATCATGTACAATATGCACACCTGAGGACCCCAACTAACATCCATATCCACGCATATGACCCTGTGGAAACAGCTGCACGTCATACAGTGATGTACATGTGCAAAAACATGGAACAAGATACAAAATGAGGGTGTCTAGCAATAAATAGCATGGATAACCACACACCCATGTTTGTACCACAACAAGAAGCAACATGGAATAGCCATGGTCAAAAACAATGGCTAAAACCGACTACTACTATATAGCCTGCTGCAGACCACTGTCCTAATAGCAGGAACTGCCCCAGGCCTATGTCCATAGGTTCATACTAGGCTATCTGCCCTAGGGCATTAATAAGCCTAGGCCAGAGTTTTGTGGCGTCTGCCACCCCTGCAAGTTGATGGATATGCCCATTATTTTGCTGTGCCTCTGTCAAGCAGTGATACTGAGGTTATCCCTGGGGTATACCTGCAATCTCCCATCCATTGGTCAAGATCTCACTTGAACAAAGCCAGTGAGGTGCTCAGCCCCACATGTACCAGGATGTTGTTCCACAGCATATGGACTCTCTGGGTGATGAATCTGTCCCTCCAGCACATCCTATTAATATCTGTGTTGAGGTTTAGTTCTCCTGCCCTTGTAGTTCTGATGGATGTAGAGGTCTTGAGGTGAAGCATGTTCATAAAGTCTGGGTTGGACATAGCCTTGTATGTCAGGCACAGATCCCCTCTGAGCAGTCAGTAAGTGACTGAATACAGCTGGAATTCCTTCAGTCGGGCAGCATAAGAAATATGTTTGAGACCCTTTCACCTCCTGTCGAGGAATTTGTGGGCCCATCCAATCTGAATGGGGCAGTGTATGCAATCATTGGTGTGATGAGTACAGGGGAACGATGACCTCCCTTGATCTAGATGTGAATCACTGCATGATGAGGTGGCCAATGTAGAAGGCCTTCCAAACTACCCTGGCAATGTGAGTGTCAAGCAAAGGTCACTGTCAACCTGGGTGCCCAGGTCCCTGATAACCTACGTTGTGCTTAGAGGATTGCCACCTAGATGGGAAGTAGTGGTAACCTTGTTCTTCCTGAAGGGTATGGCTATGCATTGTTTAGTGTTTAATGTAAGGCCATGGCCGTGGCACCAGTTATCTGTGTCTATGAGACCCTTCTGAAGGATGTCTGTGTCAGATGGGTTTCCAGCTATGCTTCCCAGTTTGCAGTCATCTTCAAACTTTGTCAGCCATAATCCTCCTGTGTTTGCTCGTACTTCTGAAAAGTAGATACTGAACAAATGTGGGCCCAGGACTGAGCCCTGTGGGACACCACTTGTGACAGCTCTGGAGTGTGAACTGGCACCAGCAACTTTGACCCTGTGTGTTCCGTCACTTAGCCAATTTGCAACTCATGCTGTGATGTATGGGTTCACAATTAAGCTGGTGATGTTTTCAATGATACCTGAGTGGGGTATTGTGTCGAAAGCCTTTGCCAGGTCAAGGTAGGCTGTGTGGACTGCCTTGCCCACGTCAATGGCCTGGGTGAGTGTTTTGAAAAAGTCAACCAAGTTTAAAAGGCATGATCTGCCCTTGACAAAGCCAAACTGGATTGGATCCAATGTCTGCAAGTCCCCTATGTCTTCATTTAGAATTCCCATTATGATCCTCTCCATAGCTTAGCAGAACAGGCTTGTCAAGCTGATGGGATGGTAGTTTCTGGGGTTGGTGGAGGCACCTCCTTTGTGAAGTGGGTCCACCATTGCTGTATGCCACTCCTTGGGAACATATCCTGAGGTGAGGCTAAGATTAAACAGCTGCCCTAACTGTGGGTGTAATTACTCATTGAGTTCATGGAGCACACAACTGGGGACACCATCTGGTCCCATGGATAAAGTGCTTTCTGCCTTGGATTGAGCAGTTCCCACCCCAGCAGTGGAGATGTTTGGGGGCTACAATCCTCTGGTGTACATACCCCCAGTTGGGGAGGGGAGAAACCTGCACTGAACCTGTCAGTCAGTATGTTGCCAATGTCTGTAGGTGCAGTGATATCAACATTATTCTGAACTAAGTCTGAGCATATCTGGGAGTTTCCTCCCAGGTTTCAAACATAGGTAAAAAGGCCTCATGATTGTCCCTGGAGTCCTGAGTGGGTTTACTCTCAAAACATGCCTCGGATGATTGTATGGGGAACCCAGTGTTTTACTCACAATGAGCAGGGTGCCTTCCCCTACGGATTACGCTCTATCTTGTAGTAGCTCCTTCCTTGTGTTGTACAGCTTGTTTATGGCTAGGGTCCACCAGACTGGATGCTTGCCTGTGGTACAAAGAGTCATTATTATTTGGGATTGCCTGAACCATGCAGTCCTGGAGGTGCTGGTAGAAGGCATTTCTAAGTGATACAGTGGCTTGGGTAATGGTGTCTGCTGGCCTGGGGGCCTTGAAAGAGACCACACCAGTCCTCAGAAATGTGAAGTCGGCATTTGAGAAGGTCTTCACCGTTTCATTTCCCATCTGGGGTGTGGGTGGGATGTGGACTCCCACTGAGAATAGTCCATGATCTGATCTCACCAATGATGGGTATATGTCTGGTGTTGAACAGTGTGACCCCATGTTCGTGATGATATGTTCTAGTATGTTGCCTCCACTTGAGGGGATTGGGACCAGTTGTTCCATGGCATTTCAGTGTATGAACTCTTGGAACCTTTGTGTTAGAGTGTTGTGGCATGATTAGTGATCCCAGTCTATATGTGGATAGTTGGAATCACCCAGTAGGATGGTGTTTTGAGATACATTTATCCCCTTCAGTGTTTGCAGGATAGCTGTGTGAGGTACCTGAGTTTGAGCGGGTGGCATGTAACATGCTACAAACTGCAGAGCAGTCTTGCCTACAGTCACTGGCACCTGGATGGTCTCTGATGCATCGTGTGTTGCCACCAACCATGAGGTGAGAGTGTCCTTGATGAATATGGACACCCACCATCCTTCTTGGTGTTGTCGGGATGCTGGTGCCAGAATGCATGATATGAGGTAACACCCGATAGTGCCGGGGTGCTGTCAGAAGCTGTGAACCAGGTTTCAGGCACAGCACAGACATCAATGTGCTACATACTGAGAAGGGCATAGAGTGTGTGCAGCTTGAGGTTGAGACCTTGGGCATTGAGCAGCATTACCCTTAGTGTCTTTCCTTTACTGTGTTCTAGGGTGGTAGGTGTAGAATCTGAGTCTTGCATAAAAAAGGCACAATGGGGTGGCAAGAGCATCATCTGAAATCCGGAAGCCCAGGGTGACAGGTGCAAGCCGTCCCTTTCAAATCACCGTGGCCTGTCCAGCATGTCATCCCAGGCAGACAGACATTGGACCCCTTAGAATGACACCATAGTCTAAGCAAAATACTACAGCTGATCATCTTGTCTCTGTTTATGTGGCATCATACTTGGTGAAGGTAGGATACTGCCGAAGGTCAGGGTCATACCTGCCTGGCCTACATAATCAGAGGGATCCTCTATGTCTCTTTCCATGTAGTCCAGGGAGGTACATCTCAGGTCGTTCACACCAGCATGGATTATGACTGGGTCAGACCTGTACTTGCAGTTTAGTGACCTGAGTGCTTGCATTATGTGGTGGATTCCAGTGCCCGATATGCAGCTTACTGTGACCTCCTCTGTACCTGATCTGGTGAGTGGGACATCAGTGTGTCTGACTATGGAGTCACCTATGACAAGTGTGTCCGGCATTGTGTTTGGCCTTAAGGGCTGTGACTGTTTGGCACACCAACTCTGTGGTCAATGTGTTGCATGTGCTGTGCCCTGTGGAGGCAGTTGTGTGAGTGTCTGCTGTGGTGGCCACCGCCATTCTGGTAGACTTCTGATCAGAGCCTCCGAGAGTGTCTCTGTGTGTCTATGTGTATGATCTTAAGTTGTGACAGTGCCATGTGAGACTGGATTAAAGATGTGTGTGTGGTTACCTTCACCCTCTCTCTGGTCTTGCTAGTCCTATGTTGAGAGAGCTCAGCCTCCACTTTGGCTATATAGTTGCATCTCTCACATGTATGTGTGTTTTATGGCAGAAGGAGAGGGTTGTCAGTGTACATGAGGCAACTGTAACAGTGCCTCAATATTCCCAGGTTCACCAGCTGAGCAGGAGAGGACACTAGCAACTGATCCCTAGACATGCTAGAAGGAATAGACAAAACAATGTGGGAATACAGGGAGATATCAAGCCCCCCAAGCCACATCATACTGTTTGATTGACAATAGCTACACATACACCGGTGTTTCATAGTGTCATAGTGTACTACTAGGCTATCTGCCCTAGTGCATGTATAAACTTAGCCATAGTGATGTGGCTATTGCCACCCCTTATAGTGGTAATAAGTGTACAGAATAGATTCTGAATATTGTGCCTCTGACTTAGTAGTGACACATTATGACCCCCTTACGTAATTGAATAACATGACTGTGTCTCTGTCTAGTCTGTGCCTCTGTCTCATATGCAGTTGTCCAGATGTCTCCTGAAGAGAGTCAGTGAGGGACTCTGTCAAACATGAACTGGGATACTCTGCTAGAGTGTGAGATGCCTCTGAGTTATGACTCTGTCCCTCCAGCATGTCCTATACATGTATGTGCTGAGGTTCAAATACTCAGCTCTCATGGCTCTGGTGGATTTGGATTGCTTGCAGTGGAGTATGTCCACCAAATCCTGATTGGACATGGTCTTGTATGTCAGGCATAGGTCACCTGTAAGTATGCGGTATGACACTGAACAAAGCTGGACTTCCTCTATTCTGGAAGCATATGACATGTGTTGAAGAACCCTGATCTTCATGGTAGGTACTTTTCGGGTGCAAAGGTGCAAAAGGCAGGATCTGCCCTGCACAAAGCTGAACTAGGTGGGAACAAGGGTCCGTGGGTCAGTAATGTGTCTGTGTAAGAGCTCCATGACTCCTCCCATATCTTTGCAGACAAGGCTGGTTAAGCCTGTGTGGTGGTAGTTGCCATGGTCTGTGGAGGCATCCCCTTGTGGAGTGGGACCACTGTTGCCGTATGCCAGTGTTCAGGTACATATCCTGTAGCAAGACTAAGGTTAAATAGCAGTTGTATATATGGGTCCAGCCCCTTCTGGAGTTCACATAGCATGCAACTGGAGATACCAGCAGGTCCCATGGATGCTGTGTACTTGTCTTTGCTGAGTGTGGCTTTCACATGGACATCCAAGATGACAGTGAGGTTACATACAGCAGTGATAACTATCTTGTTTTGGGGGTGAGGGAGGGGGTAAATCACACTGAAGCTGTCCCGGAATGTTGCCAATATCTGTCAGGTCACTGGAATATATGTTGTTGTGTACCAACTCTGAGCATATCCGAGGGTTCACAACCAGGTGTCTGACATAACTGAAGAAAGCAGTGTAGTTACCTTCATTGTCTTTGGTGATTTATGTCCCCAAGTTGACCTTGCATGTCTTTATGAGATAATGTAGCTTTCTACTAGTGCTGATCACAGCTGTCTTCCCTTTTGGAGATGTAGCTCTGTCTTGCATTAGTAACCCTCATCTGTCATACAGTTTGTTTATGGCTGGGGTCCACCAGACAGGACACTTTCCCTTTGTGGAGAGGGTCCTGTTTTCAGTTGTGATTGTATGGTCCATGCTGTCTGACATCTAGCTAAGGGGAGGTCATTCTGGTTCTGCAGTTATCTTTCATCAGCATTAGAAATGACCACAACAGCCCCTGTGGGTGTACCTCATGCACACACATCCAGCACCTGTAAAGTCCACAACAGTACCTCACCAGGAGTATGACAGAGCTGGAACACATGTAATGTGTAGTCTGATTAAACAGAGTGCAGCTCCACACACTGCCATGCTGTCCACCCAGATGCAAGCTGTGCCTGATGTAGAAAGCCATGTCCAAGCTGGAATCAATGCACATGCTGCACCTTGTACAATCTGAATGGCAGGGAGCTATGCACATGAGGGACCTGAACCCCAGCACTGACATATATAGGACAGGCTGTACTGCATTATCCAAAACACAGAAGCCACCCCACACATGAGTAAACTACCAGTACAGGTTGTCCATAGAGACACTGGTTGAGTCCCCTCAACAGGAATCCTAATGAGTGGATGGGAGATGGGAGGTTTACCCTGGGTATCAATGTTATGTCACAGGTAGACAGAGGCACAGTATACTAAACAAGACATATGACATGTCGAACTACGCTTACAATGTGTTGATGGACAAACACATTCTCCGACTAGCATTAGGTCAAGATACCTCTTGAACACAGCCAGCAAGGTGCTCTTCCTCAAATGGACCAGGATTGTATTCCACAGCATAGGGAGTCTCCGAGTGATAACTCCATCCCTCCAACATGTCCAACATACATCCCTGCTAAGGTGTAAGTCACCTGCACTAGTGGTTCAGGTGGATCTTCTGAGTCTGAGGTGGAGCATGCCCATTAATCTCTGTTTGGACATGGCCTCGCATGTCAGGCACATGTCACCTCTAAGCAGACGGTATGTGAGTGAATAGAGTGTGAGTGTTGTCAATCTGGCAGCATATGACAGCTGTTGGGGTTCCTTGATCCTTTAGGTGGGGGACAGTCATGGTGTCTCCAATTGCTGCAGATGTTGTGTGAGATACAGCCAGAATAGGGCATTCGACTCGATCACCGGTCTGATAAGTGAAGAGTACAGGGGAACAATGACCCACTAGATCTGGATGTGAATCCCAGCCTGATCAGGTGGGCAATGTAGAAGGTCTTCCTAGCCACTTTAGCAATGTGAGTCTCAGAAGAATGGCGACTGTTAACCTGGGTCCCCAGGTCCATGATAACCTCCTCTGTGCTTAGAGGATTGCCACCTATATGGTAGCTTGGGGTCACCTTGCTTTTCCTGAAGGGTATGTCTACACATGTTGTGCACTCTGACTTCAGGCCATGGCCCTGGCACCAGCTATCAGTTACTGTGAGTCCCTTCTGAAGGATATCTGTGTGTGATGCACTGTCCACTATGGTGCCCAGTGTGCAGTCATCTGCTAACATTGTCATCCAAAGTCCTCCCATGTTGGCCTGTACTTCTGGGAAGTACATGACAAACAATGGGGCCAAGGACTGAGCCCTGTGTGACACCACCTGTGACCAGCCTGGAGTCTAACATAGTGCCAGCAACTCTAACCCTGTGGGTCCCGTCCTTAAGCCAGTTTGCAACCCATCTTGTGACATATGGGTTTACATTTCAGTTGTTAGGGTTTTCCACAATACCTGAGTGGGGTATTGTGTTGAAAGTGTTTGCAAGGCCAAGGTAGGCTGTATGGACTGCCTTTCCCCAACAATGGCCTAAGTGACCAATTTGAAGATGTCAACCCAGTACAAAAGGCATGATCTGCCCTGACCAAGCCAAAATGGGATGGGTACAATGTCTGCATGTCCCCTATATCTTTGTTTATGAGCTCAATTATGATCCTCTCCATAGATTTGCAGACTACACTTGTTAAGCTTATGGGGCAGCAATTAACAGGGTCTGTAGAGGCACTGCCTTTGTGCAGATGTGCACAACTGGACCCTAACCAGGCTGTTGTGCACACTATGGAAATGTAAAGCAGTGATAGGACTAAAGGCCAGGATACTGACCACCACAGTGAAAGTACTGAAACACTACACTAGACAGTGCTACAGTGTTAGGTCAGTATGAACGGATGTTGACAATTGTGTGCAAAGTATCCCATGCAAAACCTGCAGGCACAGTATACTCCCTGTTTTGTTCACACAAAAAGCATTCGGACAGTAACTACACAACATGGCACAGAACACACAACCATAAACTTCAGGTATTTGTTGAAGGTCACACTCATCCACAAATGTGATGGGCTGCAGAGTTCAACATATGTAAAGCCCACACTGGGCATGCTCACACACTTAGATAAATGAGACATCTTTCACACAACATGCCACGGGAAGGCTGAACTGGGCATGCTCACACACTTGGTCCAAATGTTACCCCTAGCAAATGTGAAAACACACCAGAGGATGCTCATCCCCCTTTCTAGACACTGATCATGTAAGCACCCTATAAGTATATTGGAGAAAAGGATTCTCTCAGTAATTCAAATAGTGTGCCGCGCTAATGCGTCCGTCTCTAGTATCATAACATAGTTAGGTAGGGGTTTGAATCCAGCAGGTGGCAAGTGTGTGTGAAGGGGGGTAAGTGTGTGTGTATGAAAGAAACATCCCTTTTGGCAACTGGGAAAACACACCACAGGATGATCATTCCACTTTCTAGACTCTGATGATGTCAGCACCCTATAAGTATATTGGAGAAAAGGATTCTCTCAGTAATCCGAATAGCGCGCTGTGCTAATGCGTCTGTCTTTAGTGTCATAACATAGTTAGGTAGGGGTTTGAATCCAGCAGGTGGCAAGTGTGTGTTAAGGGGGGTAAGTGTGTATGAAAGAAACATCCCTTTTGGCAACTGGGAAAACACACCACAGGATGATCATTCCACTTTCTAGACTCTGATGATGTCAGCACCCTATAAGTATATTGGAGAAAAGGATTCTTTCAGTAATCCGAATAGCGCGCCGTGCTAATGCATCCGTCTCTAGTGTCATAACATAGTTAGGTAGGGGTCTGAATCCATCAGGTGGCAAGTGTGTGTGAAGGGGGGTAAGTGTGTATGAAAGAAGCATCCCTTTTGGCAACTGGGAAAACACACCACAGGATGATCATTCCACTTTCTAAACTCTGATGATGTCAGCACCCTATAAGTATATCAGGGGAAAGGAAATTCCCCAGTAATGCGAATAGCGCGCTGTGCTAATGCATCCGTCTCTAGTGTCATAACATAGTTAGGTAGGAGGTTTGAATCCAGCAGGTGGTAAGTGTGTGTGAAGGGGGGTAAGTGTGTATGAAAGAAACATCCCTTTTGGCAACTGGGAAAACACACCACAGGATGATCATTCCACTTTCTAAACTCTGATAATGTCAGCACCCTATAAGTATATCAGGGGAAAGGAAATTCCCCAGTAATGCGAATAGCGCGCTGTGCTAATGCGTCCGTCTCTAGTGTCATAACATAGTTAGGTAGGAGGTTTGAATCCAGCAAGTGGCAAGTGTGTGTAAAGGGGGGTAAGTGCATATGAAAGAAACATCCCTTTTGGCAACTGGGAAAACACACCACAGGATGATCATTCCACTTTCTAAACTCTGATGATGTCAGCACCCTATAAGTATATCAGGGGAAAGGAAATTCCCCAGTAATGCGAATAGCGCGCTGTGCTAATGCGTCCGTCTCTAGTGTCATAACATAGTTAGGTAGGGGTTTGAATTCAACAGGTGGCAAGTGGGTGTAAAGGGGGGTAAGTGTGTATGAAAGAAGCATCCCTTTTGGCAACTGGGAAAACACACCACAGGATGATCATTCCACTTTCTAAACTCTGATGATGTCAGCACCCTATAAGTATATCAGGGGAAAGGAAATTCCCCAGTAATGCGAATAGCTCGCTGTGCTAATGCGTCCGTCTGTAGTGTCATAACATAGTTAGGCAGGGGTTTAAATCCAGCAGGTATGAAGGGGGGGTAAGTGTGTATGAAAGAAACATCCCTTTTGGCAACTGGGAAAACACACCACAACTTTCTAGACTCTGATGATGTCAGCACCCTATAAGTATATCAGGGGAAAAGAAATCCCCCAGTAATGCGAATAGCTCTCTGTGCTAATGTGTCCGTCTGTAGTGTCTTAACATAGCTAGGTAGGGGTTTGAATCCTGCAAAGGGAATGTATGTGTGTTAGTATGAGTGTGGTTTATGTGTGTGCACTATGCTGGGAGGGTTAACTGCCTTTTGCCAACTGGGAGAACACACTACAGGGTGCACATCCCTCCTCCTACACACAGATGATGTCAGCACCCTCTAAGTACAGCATTAGTAAGGATTTCTCCAACTACTGCAAATAGCACACTCTGCTAATGTGTCTGTTTCTACTGCCATTGCACAGTTAGGTATGGGTTTGAATCTTGCAAATGGAAAGTATGTGTTTTACTGTTGGTGGGGTTAGTGTGTGTGCACAATGATGGGGTGGGATGTGGCTTTTGCCACATGGGGCTATGCACTGCAGGGTGGTCATTACCCTTAACAAGCAGTGATGTTGATAGCACCCTATACAAACAAAACTACAAAACAGAAGGTGGTGGTACTGATAACACATGTAAGGTAACACTTCTTCAAGTAATGTCCACAAAACGGAGTAGGATAATCAAACAATTCTTTTATTCTATACAGACAACATGACAACAGACAAGTAACTGCCAGTACTCAGTATAGTGTTACATGCTAC
This sequence comes from Protopterus annectens, assembly GCF_019279795.1. Classification (NCBI taxonomy): domain Eukaryota; kingdom Metazoa; phylum Chordata; order Ceratodontiformes; family Protopteridae; genus Protopterus; species Protopterus annectens. The sequence goes on from NC_056741.1 coordinate 1,896,518,672, forward strand.
TGTAACACGCACATGTACCGAATATACCTAGATAGTGTTCTGAAGCCTGAATGTGGCAAGTGTGTGGATGTGGGATGTGTCTGTGTGTGCATTTCCGTATGGGAAACATGTTTGCTGTGGCAATCAGGGTACTACAATACCTGATGCACATTACATCTTCCAACTGATGAGGTTGCCTGAACCCTGTGAGTACAGGTAGAGAAGGGGATGCCAGTAGTAAACAACATAGTGCACTTCTGAAATGTGTACCTGTCATGTATCAACAGCTACTCATGTAGGGTGATAAACAATGGGAATGGCAGGTGAGTGTGTGCATCTGTGTGGGTAGCAGGGTGTGTATAGATGCATGTGTGACAGAACAGATACATGTAGCTGAATCTACATAACAGCACAATATGCGCATTGCCATAGTCAATGTTAGCATGTGATGGTGTGCAGCTGGTACACTTTGTTAAGTAGTATGGGTGCAGATAACAATTGAGGACATTCATACAGTTACTGCAGCAGGACTGCTGGGATATACACACATTTATACTGCAACAGTCAACAGTTACCAACATGTTACTACTTATACACATCTATGTAGTCACCCTGTGCATCAGCAACGTGTTTACCTTTACCTGCACCGATGTTGTAGTATGCAGGAGGTGGCACAGTGTCATCATATGCACAGGGTGTGGGTTAGGTATGCCCAAGCCGCCACTGGTAACACCAATTGACATGTGTGTGTATGTGTGTTTGTGAGGGGCAGCAGTACAGGGTGGACCGTTGTTGGTGCAGTGTGTGTGTGTATGTGTTTGCCCTAGGTGTTAGGTTTCCATGTTTCTGCATGTGTGTAAGCACGCACACAGTCCCACATAATGGCTGCCATGTACAGGGTTTTGTGGACAGCCACAGACTGCACCTGTCAGGTCATCCAGATCAGTGTCTGTGGGCACGGACACGGTACCTGTGCCTGGCAGGGGTGCTACGGGCGTATCCGTACTAACCCAGACTGGGTACTGTCATCGGAAGCAGGGGTGTGTTGACTGGACACAGTTCCCTGTTGGGACTGTCCAGAGCCACGTGCACGTGGTCTCCTGGGGCATCTGGATGACAGCACAGACCCAGCATTGCTGGGGCTGGTGCTGGCACTTGAGGCGCGAGTGGGCCTGTTGTCGCCGCGCCACTGCCAGCTGGTGCTCTTGCTGGCATACGCCACGCCGACGCCGCAAACGCACACCATCGCCCTGGCCCATGGACATCTGGTTGTGGAGCAGCTGTTCTATGCCCCCACAACGCCTGTCAACGACATCTGTGAAGTTACGGATAGCATTCGCAACATCATGCATGCCGTCTGTCATGGCTATGCGACATGCTCTCAGCTCCCTCAGACCCTGTCTGGTGTACCTTTCCATACGTGCCTGTGCCTGCATGACAGTTCTAAACATAGTGGAGGTTGACATACCTCCTTGGGCACGCCGGCCAGAGGCAGTACGGCCACGGATGCCCCCACGAGAACCCATGGGCGACTGTCTGCATGGTACCATTGGAGGCCTCTGCACATGGCTGCCTTGTGAGGATGCATGTACCACAGGTACCACATTACCCTGATCTATGCCCACTGCTGACTGTCCATCACCTAGGGACAATGGTGACAAAGGATGTAACGGCAGGATGACTGTGCGCATTGACGAGGTTGAAAGTTGTGTACTGTCAATTGGCTGACCAATGGCGGACCCAGACACACCTTCCTGCACCATTACAGACATTTCATCATCATCAGTACCTGGGGCACAAGATTCAGGTTCCCTGCTGCAGGTCACCAGAGCAGCACCAGAACCTACGGGAGGAAAACATGGAACACAGATTACAGTCTCAATACATATTTCAAAGAGATGCACTTCAATACTAATGCACACATTCAGGAATGGACACATGCACTCATGGACACTAACACACATGCACACTTGGGCACAGGCACACTTGCACACATGCACACCCCACAGTAAACACACACATCAGTACCGTGTTACACTACTCAATTTACTACCTGTCAATTACAGTTATTGTGAACACAGTCACCAGCATGTCTACTACAGAGTTACACTACTCTTCCTAGTTTTATAAATTGTTTTACAGATAATTTTAAAAGACTCACCAGCATGTATGGCCTGCCTCATTGCTACATGGGAGGGACCTGGAAGTGTGAAGAGAGTAATGTCAGTGGGCACATGTGTGCCATTCATTTTGCACATGATACAGTACAGTAGTACACTAGTTCCCTTATACACATCAGCTGCACATCATGTCTGTATATATATCATGATGACAGATACATACCACATGCACACCTTATGCGTGCATGAAGTAACAGCGTACAGAACAGTCATATGTACATACCAGGAGTTAACTCTAATCTCACCCTTACCTCTCTTCAAACGTCAACTCAAACTGTACTTCCAAACCCACTGGCTTTGTTCTTCTTGGAGTCCAGGCTAACGTCCCTCTCCCTACCCTCTCTTCACCTTTAACCCCTCATTGTGCATAGAAACTAGCTTCTACCCTGTTTCTTTCACCTTGATGTCCTTCTATGCTCTGACCTACTTCTCCCATCCCTCCCACCTCCTCTTGACTGTCTTCCTTCTTTTCCTCACTTCCCTTCTTGACTCCTGCCTCTTCCATATCATTGTATCTGTCATACTCCTTCTACTTCTCTACCCTTCTGAGCCCTAACTATTATGTATATGGCTTTTGCCTTATTGCATAACCATTATGCTTTAGGTAGGATTGCTTTGAAACCAACGGTACATTGTGTATGACTCTAAACTGTTTGACTTCCTTACATGTATGTTGATTTAATTAACAGGCTGGTGTACAATTCTATTATGTTGGCTGTCTGTAATGACAACTTGTCTGTCTGCCTTTATTACGTTATGTGTGGAGCTTTTCTCCACAGGCCTCTACTGAAAATGAACTTATATCCAGCTAGACTATCTGGGTCAACAAATGTAAAAGTAATAACAATAAATGAATATGGCATCTTACCTGCACGCCGCTGTCTTGCTGCTGTGTGGATCCAACCTCCATCAGGATGCATGATGGTTGCTGTTGTTCTGTGGCTGGATCCACAACACTTAGCAGTAGCCCCTCCTGTCTGGTGAGGGGGGGATGTGTGGCCACCCCCCCACCTGTGGCAGCCTGTTGCCTGCGGATATCTGCAGCACGCTGGTGGACATTTCTTATCAAATCACTGCAGTGATGTCTCACCTGCTCATATGTCCTATCATGCATGCCAACATCATTTATCCTGCTAACAAGGTTTTGCCACAGTGCAGACCTCTCCTGCTGATTCTGGGTGGTGCGTGAGAACAGGATGGCATAGTCACGCACCAGGCTCTGGTGGATCACGTCATCCTCTGCAGCAGAGTAGGCAGGATTCCGTTTAGGTGCCATGTCTATCTGGAAAGGTACACAAACAGGTTATCAGCATAGTATCTCAACAATACATGGTACACATTCTATACAGGTAGTGTTAACTTCTACTTATTACTGATTGGTTAAAACCTGATTACAGTGTAGCTATCATTCTATGTCATTTGTACTAAGTACTTGGCCTTCAGACCAGTTGTTTTACATTAGGGAGGTTGGTGGCAAGCACTGTGGTGGCAGGACACATATCTTTCATCCATTGAAGTTGGGAACTGCTGATTGTGGGCCCAGTGTACAAGTGTATTACTTCTGGTATGGGCAGTTGGCCTTCAGGCCAGTTATTTAACATTAACGAGGTTTGTGGTCTGCACCCATGTGTGACAATAGGCTGTACTCTGCCATTCATAGCTGGGGACATCTGGTTTCAGGTTTATAGTGCCTGCATATCTGAGCTGTATCTTACTGACATTGCTACACCTTGTTTGTTGTAGCAAACACTACATCCAGGCCTCCTGCATCTACCTTTGTTTATATGCTTGTTATCTGTTAGCTTGTTATTTCACTGGTATGCTACATCCACATAGTACACATCTTTGCAACACATCTGTGACTCACTACTGTTATCTGCATTGCTTACTGTACGTACTTCCATGTTACACATGACAGCAAGTGACTGCTTGTCATTGTTGCATTTACTTCATTGTGACACATTGCACTTAGGTTACCTGGCATTTGCTCACTGACGCTTTTATATCAGTCAGCAGTTGTAGGTAATGTCAGTACACCCTCACTCCCCACTGGACCTTGTTTTCAATCATTAGTGATTACAGAGTTCACAATAGTATTCTAGCATGTCCAGAGGTCAGTTGTCAGTTCCCTCCTCAGTCCAGCTGGTGAGTGTGGTACTCCAGAGACAATGTTAGAACAGATGCATGTACACAGACAACCCCTCCTCCTAACAACAAATTCAAACTCATGTGAGTGATGCAACCATATACCAGACTGGAGGCTAGGCTCTGTCTAGTCAATACCGCCATAACCAGTCACGTGGCAAAGGGGATCACTCACTACACTTCCAGTCTCATGTAGACCTACCACAACAGCGGACCTAACACATGATCACACATGATCATACTTGTAGGCTCAGACCACAGCTCTGCCTATGCAGCAGAGACCTCCTAAGCAGACATCCAGGCAACCACTACCACATAAACGAACATGTGCAACACATATCACACAAAGCCAATGTGCTGAACACTCACAGCCATTAACAGTTAACAACACACCTCATACACCTGTACTAGGTGCCTCTATCATCAGGCACACTCACATCACGTTCACCAGGCTTAACGAGGTGAGGGTCACGGTGTGCAGCCTGTCAGGCACTATGAACTGCCACATAACACAAACAGTCAGGTAATCCCAAGGCAGGTACAGGTATGACTCAGTCAATGTCCATGCTGCTGTGAATGGCCTGACACATTCCTCCCTGGACTACATGACATGAGACATTACAGAGCTCTCTGAGCACGTAGCCGAGACAGTTTGACCCTGACCTTGAGTAGCATCCTACCCTCACCTAGAACAATGCCACAATATCAAGGCACGATGATCCCTTCCAACAATTGACTGACATACTGGTGTCATTCACAGGTGTGCCAATGCCTGCCATCTTGGGGTGGTATGCTTTGCTAGGGACAGCTTGCACCTGTCACCACAGTCCTATTGACATTTGGCGGAGCCTCCTGCTACACCCATAGTGCCTGTATTAGGCAAGGCTCATAAGGCAAACCCACATCCATTTGTATCACAAAGGATGAGGAAGTAAGAGTGATGCTACTCAACACTGGACGTCTAGACCCAAGGATGCACGCACCCAAAACCCTACCTAGCATTCTGGACATCGATATCTGTGCAGTAACATGAACCTGTTTCAGGTTTCACAGGAGCACACCAGTACTACCACATTATAGCTGTTACCATTCTTGTCGGCCACAACACTTGAACAAGGGAGGGGAGTATCAGTATTCAATGCAGATTCCCACGCCTCGACATTGGTGGCACAGTACAACATAGGTGTTAGGCCATTGAGTACAGAAGACGTGGTTGGGGACCTGGGGAAGAAACATGGTAGCGGTCTGTCATTTGTCTACCACATGGCCAACGTGGATTGACAGACATGTTATATAGCCCAGCTAATCATGACTGATTCACATGTATGGCAGGGGAGGTCATTGTGCCTCTGTACTCATCCATCATCAGGCCTATAATTGCGTACAATGCACCTTTTGGGATGTACCTAACCAGACACCTACAGCAACTGGTACAGGACAACAGTACATCATCAAGGGGATGCAATGGCTCACACAGATGTCATATGCTGCCCAGGTAAAGTGAATCCAGCTGGACTCAGTGGCATACTGCCTGTTCAGAGGCAATCTGTGCATGCCATATACAGCCATGTCCTACCTAGCAGTAATGAACGTGATGCACCTCAGGCAATCAGAGTCCCATACAGCCACATGCTCAGGAGAGCTGGACCTCAGCACTGACATACATGGACATGCTGGAGGGGCATATTCCTAACCGAGAGGCTCCCTTCACTCTGTAATGAGCTCACACTACTGGTTAGGCAGAGTCCCTCATTGACTCTCTTCCATAGGAATCTGGATGAGTGGATGGAGATCATAGTTGTACCCCAGGTATCACTTCTATGTCGCTGTTAGACAGAGGCAAAGTATACTAAAGTCGGACAAGGGCATAGCAGCATAAGATGTGATTGGGTGGCAAAGACAAACACATTCTACTAGGCTTACCAATGCCCTAGGGCAAATAGCCTAGTATGAACCTATGAACTGTTCATTCTCAACTGTTCGAGCTCATTACAGAGTGAAGGGAGCCTCTCAGTTAGGAATTTGCCCTCCAGCATGTCCATGTATGTTCTATTCAGTAAACGCTTCGCTTGCTCAGAGGTGACCTTTGCCCAACATACAAGGCCATGTCAAACCCAGATTTGATGAATATGCTTCACCTAAAAACCTAGATCCATCAGAGCCACAAGGCGGAGACTTAAACCTCGACACGGCTATTAATAGGACATGCTGGAGGGATAGATTCATCACCCAAAGACTCCCTATGCTGTGGAACAAAATCACGGTATATGTGAGGCAGAGCACCTCGCTAGCCTTGTTCAAGAGAAATCTTGACCAATGGATGGGAGATCGCAGATATACCCCAGGGATTACCTCCATGTCACTGCTCGACAGAGGCACAGCAAAATAATGGGTATGGTTCCCCATACTAAAGGGGTGGTGTAAGCCACAAAACGATGGGCTAGGCTTGTAAATGCCCTCGGGCAGATAGCCTAGTATGAACCTATGAACATGTGTGTACTGCTATAGTACATCTGCCATATGTTGCATGTGTGTGTGTTGTGGGGGATGCACAGGTAATGGCCAGATACTTCTGCACAGGTGACACGTCTGACACATTCTGGGTGTTCATCCATACATACTGGATGTGTGCTGCCATCCAACCCTGTGATGTGGACACACATTACTCAGCCTGGATATACATATCTGAACAACACCACAAGCACAGTACACTACCTTGCTATGTATGCATGTTATTACACAGTTATTCAGTAGTTATGACAGTGATGCTATCCATGCAGCTCACTGGGCCAGTGGAAGCCACAACACACACCGCCAGCACCTTTGCATATGCGTACCACAGACATCCCACATACTGCATGTACTGTGCACACAGTTATCTAACCCAGAACAACTGCACACCACTTATTAATCCTGTCCAGTGGACTACAGATACAGGCATATTGTATAACAATAGTAGGAGGCTACTGCAGCACAGGGCAGATTCACATGACGGAAGGCATCTGTTGTCTGCAGTGTTAAGATGCATCACATTCACCAAATGCACAGATATTGCCAACATTGTTGCAGACAGTTTAGCTGCAGGTACCCCCATTGTCCTACACACGTGTTATTAGTTATCCCAGATGACTGTAACCTCCCTATCCTCTCACATGTCCAGGTGAGAGCCACCCTCATCATTGCAGAACACATATCATCACTGTTACGAAATGGTATCCCTGGATGTGTGCTACATTCACCCCTGGAGGACATAGCACCACATGACAGACTGATATTAATCCCTGGCCATACTACAGGATATGTACCTGAACAGTGCCATACATACACAGTGGTCCCACACCAATGAGGAGGAACCTCTACTGACCCTGGGAACTACTGCATCATATGCACAACTGGCCTTGTGTTCTAAGCTATGGAAGTGTTAGTTATGGCCCACATGTACAACAATATTACATATGTTTATATTTCATGACTATGTACACACAACCTATCTCATGGACATACCTATAGATAGTGAACTATGATACATTTGGAGGTGTCACAGTATACACAGGATTAACCTGCTACTTTGCATTACCTGTGTTTGTGGCAGCTGTTGGTGTGTCACTGGTGCTGCTTGAAGTTTGCTGCTGCTGCTGCTGCTGGTTTTGCTGCTGGCTGTCTTTATTTCTGTTTTGTTCTGTTTTGTTCTCTCTCTGTCTCTCTCTCTCTTTCTCTGTCGGTTTTGTGCAATGAATGTATTGCATGAGTGTAGTGTGGGTACTCATTGCTTTTGTAGGTATCTGCATAGGTCCATGTGATGGCCTCTGCACCAATTGTAAGGCAGCATTTGCTAATTGCATGCAGCTGGGTGTGTACTGATTGCATGTCTCACTGTGATTTCAGGACACTGCTATAAAAGGGTATGTGAGATAGGCGTTGCCCTTTCAGATTGTAGGGCGTGGACCATGCTGGTATGCTGTTGACAGTGTTTTGTGAGTGTGAAGGTTAGTACATCTACCATGCTTCATGCTGTGTTGTAGATTCAGGTTGCTGCATTTATCTTGCCTGTTCCCTATAGTGAGTGTGTATGCATACTGACACCTACAACTATATGTCATATGTATTGCTATATAAATATATATATATATATATATATATCTGTGTACATATACATACTTTCATATATGTACATTAGTTGACATTATTGGGTACAAGCTAACAATTAGCAGGGCTGTTTCTGTTAACACTACACTAGTATGGGAACCCAGTAATTGGGACTATAAAAGTCTGCATGACATGCTTTGGGTAGTAGACATACTATATTGCCTTTATCTTCATTCATACTATTACGTGTTCCACTTATTTAGCACTATATTCCTGTATGAGAGTCATGGCTTAGTGGTAGGTCATACAGACTAGTGTTACAATGGTCTTGTGGTAGGGCCTACTAGTATGCTCATATTCTGCTTTTGAGTTGAGTATAGGGCCTATCAATCAAAGTGCTGGAGGCACCTTTAAGCAGTTAAAGGGCTTAGTAGGTCTCACAGGAGCCAGGCTGTGTTGCAGATTCTGGTTGCTGCATATATCTTCACTATTTCCTGTAGTGAGTGTGTATGGCTACTGAGACCTACAACTATATTTCATATGTATTAATATATATTTATATATATGTATGTGTAGATATACATACCTTCACATATGTACATTACCTTACATTATTATGTACAAGCTAACAGGTAGCAGGGCTGTTTCTGTTCACACTGAACTAGTATGGGAATCCAGTAATTTGGCCATTAAAACTCTACCTGACATGCTTTGGATAGTACATCTCCTATATTGCCTTTATACTGATTCCTACTATTACATGTTATATTTATTTTAGCACTGTGTTCTTGCAAAGCAGGCATGGCTTAGTGGTAGGTCATACAGACTACTGTTACCAAGGTCCTGGGTTTGAGACTGACAGTGGGAATTCTTTTTACTTTGCAAACTTTCAAACTGAGTACAGGACTTGTCAATCAAAGTGCTGAGGCCACCTTTAAGCAGTTAAAGGGCTTAGTAGGTCTCACAGGAGCCAGGCTGTGTTGCAGATTCTGGTTGCTGCATATATCTTCACTATTTCCTGTAGTGAGTGTGTATGGCTACTGAGACCTACAACTATATTTCATATGTATTAATATATATTTATATATATGTATGTGTAGATATACATACCTTCACATATGTACATTACCTTACATTATTATGTACAAGCTAACAGGTAGCAGGGCTGTTTCTGTTCACACTGAACTAGTATGGGAATCCAGTAATTTGGCCATTAAAACTCTACCTGACATGCTTTGGATAGTACATCTCCTATATTGCCTTTATACTGATTCCTACTATTACATGTTATATTTATTTTAGCACTGTGTTCTTGCAAAGCAGGCATGGCTTAGTGGTAGGTCATACAGACTACTGTTACCAAGGTCCTGGGTTTGAGACTGACAGTGGGAATTCTTTTTACTTTGCAAACTTTCAAACTGAGTACAGGACTTGTCAATCAAAGTGCTGAGGCCACCTTTAAGCAGTTAGAAGGGTAAGTAGGTCACACAGGGGTCAGGCTGTGTTGCAGATTCAGGTTGCTGCAATTATGTTCACTGTTTCCTGTAGTGAGTGTGTATGGCTACTGAGACCTACGACTATATTTCATATGTATTAATATATATTTATATATATGTATGTGTAGATATACATACCTTCACATATGTACATTACCTTACATTATTATGTACAAGCTAACAGGTAGCAGGGCTGTTTCTGTTCACACTGAACTAGTATGGGAATCCAGTAATTTGGCCATTAAAACCCTACCTGACATGCTTTAGATAGTACATCTCCTATATTGCCTTTATACTGATTCCTACTATTACATGTTATATTTATTTTAGCAGTGTGTTCTTGTAAAGCAGGCATGGCTTAGTGGTAGGTCATACAGACTAATGTTACCAAGGTCCTGGGTTCGAGACTGACAGTGGGAATTTATTTTTCTTAGCAAACTTTCAAACTGAGTACAGGACCTGTCAATCAAAGTGCCATAAAGGCACTTTTAAGCACTTTAAACCAGGTCTGCGCTGCTTTGCGCGGAGCTCACGCATGCGCACTGGCGGTGAGCTCCGCTAACACAAGCGCACACCCGAGCTAATTTCTTTGAAAGAAAAGAAAAAGGGGTGACAGGAAAGTGGTGAAAAGGGGTCACAAAGAGGGTAAGACAGTAGGGAAACAAGCGTGGGATTTGCAGGAGGGATGTAGGTAAGGCCCATAGATGCCCATGTCTTTGGCAGCAACAGCTGTGCATTTCCATGTATTTTGGTGAGACATTAGAAACCTTTCACCCCTGAGAGAGGTGTCAGGACAACATTAATAGTTGTTGTAGAGCCAATTGTAATTAACTGTTTCAATGTCAAGCAGACATGTGTGCGACATGGACAGCTATGTATGTGGCGTAATTTTTTTGTGGGTACAGAGTGCCCTTTTTTTATCAGGTGAGAGTGGTATGTCAGGTGAAGGAAGTCGGTATAGCTGGGGAGGTAGGTTGGGTAGGTTAACAGACAAGACAGACAAGACGCATACAGGGGCGGTGTATGACACACGTGGGAGGGTTACACAATTGACGGGGACGGAGGTTGGGATTTCCAAGATGCATGAGCCCACAGATGGCAACAGTGGAACTGATATCCCCACCCATAGGCAGTTGCCACTGTTCCTTCACAGCCCAGGACGGGGCTGTGCTGGGGGCTGTGTAGGCAGCCGGGGCCGTTAGCTGTGCCACACGACCCTCGCGCTGGCGAGGGGCCCAAGAACAGTGTCTTGGATCTCCCTTCGCACCACAGACCGGACACCGCGGAGGGTGAGTGGGACGAACCCCTCTGGCCACACTTGCAGAGGGGACGGGCCCCATCCCCTGCAGCGCTTCCACCCGAAGGTGGCAGAGCGCGACTGGAGGGGTCCGGCCTGGGCACTAGTGCCAGGTGCAGTCACCAGCTGAGGTGGGAGAGGTGGGTCCGCTGGGACCTGCCTTCCCAAGCGTTCTAGGTTTGTGAGTAGTTATGTTAGTTTGGGTTAGTGGCATTGTATTCCATTCAGATTAGTTGTAACAGCATGCATTGGTATTCCCATCAAACAAACACCCAGATATTAACACCATTGAACAAGGGGCATATCAATATCACATGCATTATTTGAACAGAAATACACAGTCAAACAACATGCAGGGTTGATTAATGGCAACAGGCCATCAGATTTGCAGGTATGAACAGGGCACATGCACGAACAGACATGCATATATTTTTGAAACGGACAAATGTCCATGATTAATGAAATGTTCACATACCATTATTTAGTGGGTGTTGTTATATGGAATTATAGGGTTGGGCGGAGATAGAAAGTGATGACACATTCATATGTTACACATTGATTTACATTTATAATAGGTACACAATTAAGTTGAGGCTGATGTTTCAAAATAAATTTTATTTGACTGTCAAGCTACACCTGTTACAAATACATCACTATCCTACTTATTTTGAATCTGATCAGATACATCATCCTGCTACACTTTGATGACAGGACAGGGGACAACTATGGCTGTTTAGTCTGTCAGATAATCATTCATTCTATCTGCAAATTGTTTACTGTGATCACCATATACAGCATTTGGCTAGACATTCCAGATTCTGACACACTGAAATCAGTTTGGTATATTAAGTTGTACTTCCCACATGCATTTAGTTCTGTAGAAACACACTGGGGCTAATATATTCGTGGTTATTACTACTTTATTTATTCATACATGACCCTTTCTGTCAGTCTCACACTTCCTGCAAATTCACAGTTCAGGTTGCTACTTCTAGGCTTTGTTCACATGTTAGACTAGTGGTGATTCAAACACTTTCCAACAGCCTCACTTCTGTCATGATTCAGCATTTCAACAGGGGATATATCTCACATGTGACTACCTCAGATTCTGAAGCTGTACTCTTGAGACTACTGCAGGTTACACTATATTTAATTAATGGTGGGACATCTGTATGACAGCACTGTTTAATTCTATCAATTATATTTCCAGTTACACTTGCATACTGATGAACTTGTTGCAGCCATACCTGCAGACTTTCAAATCTTGCTTGCACATTATATTACTTTTAATCAACACACTGCAGTGTTCTGATACATGCTACAGTATAATATTTATTTACAAATACTGGGTGGGGTTACTAACCTGCACGGTGGCGCATCCGCACCAGCCTACGGGCATGCATCTCGCGATTCGTAGAGCGGACACCTGCAGCTGTAATACAAAAGAAGTAATATTGGACTACACATCTCCATGGTATCAGCTAGTTGAAATCCTTACATACATAAGTAAAATGTAACTTACTCAGTAGTGGGGCGTTGGGCATATCCCGGGCCTCCTGGATCCATTCGGACAACTGGTCTTGCTTGCGTCGTTTCAAGTCCGCATGGTGGTGACGGACCTGCTCACCAGTGCGTGGAATGCCAGTAGCACTGGACAGATCACGAGCCAACTGGTCCCATGCCTCTGCCCTATATGCTCCCCATGAGACCTGGCCCTGCATGAGTTGGGCCTCGTGATGGTGGACAAGGAGCCAGACCATGTATCTGGACTCCTCAATGCCCCAACGCTGTGCTCGAAAGCAACGTCCCTCACCTACTCCACTCATTCTGACTGCAGCTCTGATCTACAATCGTTTCTGCTGTGTATTCCCGCCTATGGGGCTTATATATGCCGATTTTCCCGCACATTTCTCTGATTGGCCGTTTTGGAATTGTATCAACTTCACTGAAAATGCTTTATCATGCTCCATTCTGGATTTTATCCCAATATATATGCTATTTCTGCATTTCTAGGTATTGCTGTCATGGCTTAGTGGTTTAGTACCTTGACTCTAGTGCATGGTATCCTGGGTTCGAATCTGGCAACTGATTTTTGATTTTCCTGACAGAAATGAGTTGAGACCTGTCAATCAAACATGCCAAAAGCACTTTTAAGCACTTAAAACCAGGTCTGCGCTCGTTTGCGCGGAGCTAACGCATGCGCACTGGCAGTTAGCTTGTGGGAGCACCGCGCAAACGGTGTGCGCTGGGATAAACCTTAATTGGCTAGTGACACACATGTTCAGCTAAGCACAGCTAGTTGCAAACAGTTTCACTCTGTTAAACCGATGCCTAGCAACAGGCACGCAGTTTACAGCTTTTTAAACACTACTCAGCTACGGGCACTCCGTCTCACAGCAGCTTACCTATCAGTACATTTCTGACTATTTTTGTTATTGTGTTACTTCAGAATATATGCTCCGTTTCATTCCATTTTACAAAAGGGAATACATTTACATGTGTACAATACTGTCAGGGGCTTTTAGTGCTTATTTACAAAAAAAAAAAGGTTGTTGTGGGGGCTCTAACCCTGCCTGCCTACTCTTAGGCCGGCAACTCTACCGCTAAGCTATTACTTCTTGGCTTACTTTGCATATTTAGTTCTTATATCCTTTTCCACTGATTGCTAACTGTGATTGCGCTTAGTAGCACACCCAGCACAGGCACACAGTAGCAAACATTTACGGGTTTTAAAAAAAAGGTTTTAATTTAATTTTATTACATCTCTTCACTTTATACAGTGATGGTTTATCGGGGCATGTGTTGTGTAGTGTGTTTATGCACATTTCCATGGCCTCTCTCATGGCTGTTTACTTTCAGCCATTCTAGTCTTCCGGGGGCGTGTCCGCTTGCAGGGCTTAGCCTACAGACACGCCCCCTACTCTCTTACACGGACCGTGTAAGAGTTACTAGTGTGATTCAGCATGCCTTATGCACCTCATGCATATGCATGACATGCTGACATCACACAGTTTCACTGCAGCCTCCGTGTAAGAGTTATAACTCTTACACGGAGGCTTCCTGAATCTGGCCCTATGTTATGATTAAACTGTATGTTGTACTGAGCTTCAAAAATGTAACCACAGTGCACTCTACTGGAAGAAAGCTGATAAGTCAAGCATTTTATGACTGATCTCAGGGCTTGGAGACAGGATGTCTGGATGAAGGAGTTCTTTCTATTGTCTTAGGACAAGAGTTAATTGCTAGATTTTACATGTATAATATATTTTATTGATGTGGTTTGATGTAATCTAAAGTGAGTCAGCAGTGATGTATTATCAATTTGGGAAATCTCAGAGAGAGCATTTTGGATTGTGTCTGAACCTGAACACATCTACTCACCAGTACTCTGCCTTTGCTCTGTATGTATGTAAGTTATTTAGAATATTGTTTCTCTTAGAAATAGATAGAAAATAGTAAGTTTAGTATAGCTGTTTTCTATATTTATGTCAGACTATTCTACGGTATTATTTTAAGCATTTTCCTGTGTCTGAACTCTTGACTAGCACTGTGTTGAATTGAGGAGATTTCTCTTGTGTTTTTATTATTTATTATTAAATATTTGTAAACCTTTCAACTGTGGCTGTTTTGTGTAGACATAATTTAAGCTCTAGAGTACATTGCATGTATATAGTGATAATGTCCAAGCCACTCCAATAAGCCTTGCTGTTCATCATACGTACTAATTGGATAATAATATTGCACAGTAAAACTGGACACCCTTTGGTAAGGGTCTTATTAGTAGCTGATATTAGTGGTTGGTGGCAGTGATTTCTACCTTATAGCCTGGACAGAGAAGGGGGCATAGCTGGAGAACATGTGCCAGCCTTCCCCAGGAGTGTCTGCTTGTTTGTATATAACTCATATCTCAAACTATGTGTATGTCAGCTACATGGGCAGGGATACAAAGCACTGGTTGGACAGAGGGTGCTGGAGTTTTTAGCTTGACCACTAGGCTGAGACCTGTAACCTACAGCTGTGCCACTGGGGAGTCTTACTGGGGATCTGAAGAGAAACGGAGAAACCAGCCCCGGACTGACTGTGATCTCTGTGTGCTCTTAAGGGAAATTGTACTTTACTGTGTGTGTACTTGTTATCTTTCCCAATGTACATGCCCCTCATTGGTGCTAGTGGTGAGGATTGAGGCTTCTTGATTACTGGGCCAGTGCACGGGCATCACACCCTCTTACACTACCATCCCTGTAGTAAAAGATCACCTGCATGAGTCCAGAGTTATTTGAAAAGTGAAAATTGATCTGGATGGAAAATCATTACAGGAAGAGCTACAAAGAATCATCTCTCAAGGGTTTAATTAACCATAATCAGTTTCTCCTTTGTTGTGCAACCATGTGAAATGTCAGGACCTGCTTCAGTGAGTCCAAAAATACAAAGATTGAATGGACAAAAAATGGATTTGCATATTTCAAGTCTGAGATGACGTTTTCCTGACGTATAGTGATCTTGGAGTTGGTATATTTAAGTTCACTGAATGTGTGTGGCTTGCACCCCAGATCAGGGTGTAGTGGGGTTTGCTTGCACTACAAAAAACAAGTTTAAAGGAGAAGAGCAACATTTGACATTCCCTATTCTTCATTTTCAATAGTATCCCTTTTGTTGTTTTTCCTTTATGTAGCTCATCTGCGATTTTTTGGGGGATTGTGCTTACTTAAGACTGTCACTCCATTAGACAATTTTTGAAGTCACTACTTCTTCAGAAGTAAACAATTGTTCTCCTTATTAGTTTATAATTTATATCTCTAGTTTTATATTTTACAAATTTTAATTAGTCTATTTAAGTTTTGCTTTTGTGTAGCTGAGGGCATTATTAATCTGCTGCCCCCTCCCTGAGGCATGACCATTATCTCCTCATTGGACACCTGTTTATCCCAGTGTATCATATAGTTGCTGACAGAGGTTCATGCCTGTCTTCACTTCATAGGTTCATAGCTTCATAGGTGTTTACTAGGCTAAAAACCATAAGGGCCTTTTGAAGCCTAACCATACATCCCAACTATCTGACAAGTTCCGATACCCTTGATAAGTGTAAGCAGGGGCTTGGGAGATGGGACATTTACAAGCAGGGGCCTGGGAGATGAATCATTTACAGGTTGTCTGTGTCCATTAGAGACATAGACTTTTCCTCCTGAAGGATCTGCTGACAAACAGGATATTGTTATTGTTCAAATGCTGGAGTGAGACACTCTCTTGAGCTATTTCTCGAATCTTCCTGGTGAAACAAACAAGAGCTATGCATATTGAAGTTCAGGTTTTGGAACAGCAACTTTGCTAAAGTGTGGTTTAAAAGCCTCTAACTGAACACCTCATCATGGTGTGCAGTGAAAAAATGCTATTTATGTGAGGAATGGGATTATAAATCCTCAGTCCTCCTGCATTTTAATATTCTAATTCCAAAGTTACCGCTGCATAGCTCTTAATCACTAGCTTTTTGTTTGTAACAATATAATAGCAGCAAGGCTCATGCTTGAGAGAATTCACAACAGAGTGTTTTGCACTCACATAGCCACATTTTAGATCAGTGGTCTCAAACAAATTCATTACAAAAAGCTGGAATGCAAACAGTTATAGACCTCCAACAAATGCAGATCATAACTCAGTTCCTATCTGTACCTCTTTACATAGGACAGTCACTATTTGATTACAGCGTCCTGCAAAAAGCATGCAAAACAGCCAATGTCCTGAGAGTTTTAGGACAAAAATATTTCCTTTGTTTCCTGTATTAGTAGTTATAGAAAACAATTATTTTGTATCTGAAACACCTTAATGTAATATGGAACAATAAAAACAATTCAAATTCTATAAAAGCAAGCTTATATTTTGGCAAAAAAGTGAAATCCAACCCTTTGTAGTGGTTGCAGATATAGTTTGTCCTGCAAAATTACACATTTCCATTAAAAAAAAAAAGGCTGAGAAGGTGGCAACCCTATTGGGTTACCTTCTGAGATTTGCTCTAATATGTTGTCTTAAATCTGTAACATATGACCCGTACGCCATATCAGCAGCTCACAATGGAGTTCAGTAAGTACATTTTTCATGCCCTTCAGTCTTCAATAACCTTGAAGGGATATCATTACTTCCCCTCAATATGTGATACACTGAACACACAGATGATGCATTTGACTTCTCTGTATTCAGGACTCTAAGAAAATAAAGCAATCTTCTGGATCATGCAGGGATAGTCTACAATGTAAAAAGATGTGACTGCTTAACCCTGTTAAATGACATTTTGTCAAATGCCTGAGATGGTACTGATCGGAAAGAAGTGTGCTGTAATTTAAGAATTGTCTTCCTTGAGTCTCACATCAAAGCTTTATGTTTAACTTTATGTTTATTGAAATGTAGATTATATTTTGTTTGCAGTGTTAATTATAGCTCTGTGTATAACTCAGAACAGCACAATCATTGTTCAGTTTTATCTGCAGTTTCATTCTGCCGGTCATATGTTGGGTGGGTCCTACATTTTGACGGTTTCCGAAATTAAATTAAAAGGTGCTGATTCTTATTCAGCTGATGTATCTCAGTGCTGTCTTGCTATATTTAACTGTTGCCCAAGTTTATGTTTATATCTATAGAATAATCTGTAATTTGTAATGTTGCTGTAGGGGTTATCTCCTGTTTTAGATACTGAGGTTTATTCTTCCTTACATCTTTTTCATTCACATCTATTTCTTTTCTTTGCTTCCTCTTTTGCTGGCTCTTTCATATAATTACTACTTTTTTTTTTTGTTCCTGGTATTTTTATTTGTAACACTACAATACTGTCTTCTCTGTTAGCCTCATTAAATGCTATAAGTGACAGCAGTTTCATGTCTATCTGCAGATAAGTCATTTCAGACACGCATAAAGAAAAAAGGGTTCAAAGAGTTATGGTAATTCCAGTAAGAACAATTATGATGTCACACTTGTCCTTAGCTTTGAAATCTTGGTTTGGGAGAAGTGTGGCATGATGTTTAAATGTCTTGAATCTTTGTTAAGCAGCTTATATTGCACAGAGAATGACTATTAGAGGTACAGAATAAGACACATTTATGTGATTCCAAACAATAAACATTATATCCTTCATAAAAGGCTTTAAGGAATGGATGACCCATGTCCCCACCAGCTTTACCAAGATTTTTATTTATAAATTTAGTTGTCAAACAGTTATGTGAACTACTACATCAACACAACAATTTCATCCAAGTCCTGGCCCAATTAGTGCAAGGGAAAATTCAGACATATGAGCTGTTCAGTCTTGTCTCTCATTCGGCAAGCTTTAGGGAGTCGGCTGGAACTGCAGTACCCACACAAAACGTACAAAAACTCTGTAAATTTATGTAACGCCACACAAATAGTGACTGAGGTCAGGATTAAACCCATGGCCCTGGAGCTGTGAAGATGAAAAATAAGCATTGAGACATCATGTTGCCCTAGATAAGCACTTGTCATTTTCATGACCCACAAGATGTTGGTAAAGGAGGGGATTTCAGGAGAGTAGTATAGGAGTAAAGTACACTACCCTTGCCAGTCTGAAGCACCAGACCTCCATTATCTCTGAATCAGTGATGACTGAAGAATCACAAAGTCCTAAGTAGTGGAGATAATTCCCTCTGCCTAGCACACATGGGCCAGTTACTAATCTATACTTGCATTCAACTAGTCAGCCATCTTCCATCTTGCACTGAACAGCCTGTCAACACAATGAGGGTGGGAACAGAATACTGGGTACAGATGGCCTGGACTGTCTTAACCTTTGTTGACTAGCAGCCATCCTCACAATGGGTGAATGGAGATGATCCATGTATCCAGATTCAGATCTAGAAAAATGTCCAAGACTCTTCAGCATCTTTTCCTTGTATACTCCAGAGGCCTACAATTGCCCTATCAAACAAAAGGCAGCAGCTACACCTGATGTCTTCCTTCTTAACAGTGGGTGCCAAAGGGGGAGGGGCACACCTCTCCACTTAATCTGATGCCTATCTCTAAGGACTAGAAAAATGACTGCATAATAATGGGTGATGACCTCAGTAACAAAGGAGTAGAGGCTACCAGGGCAGATGGACTTAAAAAATGAGCCACATCTAAATATGAAACAGGACTTTTGGTCCTTTCAGCTATATTTTATTATTCTTCATGAGAAGCATAAATGAAAGTTATGACTGACCCCTTGTGAGGATCCCCCTCTACTTGACTATTAAGTGGTGGATGTTAATAAAAACCTTGAAATGATAGAAACAGTGATACTAATAATATTAGTAGTAGTAATAACGATGATAGTAAAGATAATAATAGTAATAAATAAATAATAGCAATAATCTTATTTGTTAAGCAAGTAGGCCCACTGGACTCACAGTCCCTTTTCAGGGGTGATCTGGGAGCAATGTCTGGTTAATTGACTTGCTGAAGCTCCCACAGGAGGCAAATTAATCAAACCCTTTGCTACAGGATTTAAAGGTCTCAACCTTAACCTCTGTGTCAACTGCCAACTAATTCTGAAGTTCAAGTTCAATTTCAAATTGATTATAATGCCCATTTCTTGCTCACCTTACATAAATGGAAATTAAAGAAAAATATCACGGACAAATCAGTAAAAGTAATAGAAAGTAGTAAAGGTATGACAAATTAAAATGCTATCTAAGAGAGATGGACCAAAAGAAACTGAAAGTTATGTACTCACCATAACTAGGCAACTGTGTTGTCCATTTTCATTTTTCTTCAACGAATGGGATTATGGATTTGATCTTCAGAGCAAACTCGGCCACATACTTTAGACTTTGGCTCCAACTCTCGAGCTCCTCCATCTATTCATAATGCTCTAGTCCATCCTAATAGTTCAGATTAAGTTTCTTGCCATAAGATCCCCATAATTGAGGTAAAGCAAAGGGATATCTCAAAGAACAGGGCTCATACCTGGAACTATAATTTCCAATAAGTAATCCAACAGGTTCCTCCAGAAGAATTTAGGAAGGGGGATGGATGAGGGGGCGTATACTTTAGACTTTGGATCCATCTCTCGAGCTCCTCCCTCCACCCATAGTGCCCAAGTCCATTCTCAATACCTCAGATCTCGTTTGCTGTCATTGTGTTCAGACTTAGGGTCCTTCTCTTGAGTATTTTTGGTCAAGTTTCTTCATAAGTGAAGTTAACTTTATAGCTTTTGGGTCCATTTCTGCATTAGAGTTTTTACTATATTTTATTATATTATATTCTCTTTTTACCATAGTTGGTAATCCTCTTTCTATACCCTTCTGTGTTCTACCACCAGTTAAAAGGTAATTCTGTATTACCATTTCTGGTAATTTCTTCTTCCTTTCCTTTCTGAAATATTTCTGAAAAAAGTTTACTGTTTTATATTTTTTCTTATCGTATCTGTCATGGCTGACAAGCCAACAGGATTTAAAAAATGCACTTCTTGTGGGCACCTACTTTGGATACCAACAAGGAATGCTTATATTATCTTGCAGCAGCTCATCTCAACACCAACTTCTCTATATGTGCTCCCTTTAGCTTGACAGCATTAGCCGATATATGCAGCAAATTCATATTGAAGGGTCTATTTCCTCCTTCGATTGCTTCTCCTTCAGGGACTCAAACACCCAGAAAATCCTCTAAAACTACTTTAGAGAATAGAAAGTGATCCTCGTCGAAGGACAACATCAGATCAGATTACTAATGTAAGGAAATTAACTATAGTGAAAAGGCTTGGACTTTGCAAACTGGATTATTAATTACTAGAGTGAAAAAAATGCAAACCTTTATTTAATATTTAATTACAAAAAGCCAGATGAACATGGCAGGACTTCAGGAACTACTTGAAAGTGCTTCCTCCTGTGCACTTTGTTAACCAGCCTGCTAGCAAATTCTAAAGGATTAGTCTCTGATTATAGAGGGATTCAGTTGTGCATTTGACTGGTACACTTATTTGTCCTTAAGGGGTCAGCTGAATATTTCCCATGGGCCTTCTTCAGAGGAGGTTTATGGAGTTACACAATGAAGATTCTGGTTTACCAGGGTCTTTTTGATGTTTTTGCCTATATGGCTTTTCTGTATGACTTTTTTACTTTTTGCACTGTAGATTTGGAATAGTCAGAGAACCAGTGATGGCTGATTGAAGGGGTCAGGAGGGCCAATACCAGGTCAGACCACATGACCAGAACTTAAAAAAAAAATAATAAGATTTGATTTGCTGTTAGTGAAAGATATGAAGTACCACTATAATATGGGGACATAGGAATATACCAACAAGCTGCCTGGCTGTAGAGTTCCATGCAAGATGAAAATAGTTGTCATGTAAGCTAAACCTACCATAACAGTAGATGTTCAAATGATCACTGCTGCCATAGCCTTAGTTATAAGAGTTATATCCTGCAAAGGATATAACAGCCAGCCATCTCCCAAAGCTTCAGGGCACCTTCCATATGCCCTAACTGTCAGGCAGCTTGAGCTGAGGAGAACAAAAGACAACTTTAGGTGAGAAGTCCTTCAGAGCTTTACAGCCACCAAAGAGTATGTTCCTCTCAGGCTTTCAAGGATTGATGGTAGGCTTGTGCTTTCCTTTGCTGGGTAGATAAGTTCCCTTTGGGGAACAAAAACTTACATTTTCTTAATTATGTTCATGTTTTATTATTTTCCTCTTCATGAAAGTTATTTTAAAGCTAGGAGTGTTGTATTTTAATGACTGCCATGAGACTGTAAAGTACTTTTAAATGGAGTACTCATTTTTTTCTTTTAATTTAAAAGTAGTGCAAAGTAACTGAAAACATTTTCCCTGTGGATAAATTGTGTTTATTTTTCTTTTGTGGGGCTGGTGTAGTGTTTTAAAGAGTTTTTTTTACTTTGCTTTTCTGTCAAAAAAAACTTTTGTGGCCTGCTAGTGTTTATCTGCAGTTGGTGCTTGTCTTCCTCTGGAAAGAGGCACCATATTCAGCTTGACTCTGAAACAGACTACCAGTCAAATGGTCATTCATTCTGCCATCCACAAAAAAAAAGAAGTTATATACTCACCATAATGTTCCATCTGTGTTGTACATGTTCATTCTTCCTTAACTGATGGGTTTGGATCCAGTCCCTCGCATAAGACTCAGCATTGCTAAAGCTCGTGGCAACCAAAAACCTCTGGAGCTTCTCTCTTTCCCATAATGCACTGACCCTAAGTACCTTGGATCTTGTTTGCTGACTTTAGAAGAAAGGAAATATTTATAGTCAGATAGGAAGAAGACTACATCTGGAGCTTAATATAAAGGGCAGTCATATCCTGTAACTACTCATTCTTTCAGAAGCTTATACAAGGTGGGGGTTGGTGGGTGGGGAGTTGAGAAAGAATGAAAATAGACAACACAGATGGAATTTTATAGTGAGTACATAACTTCCTTATCTGATGTTGTTAGTTTTCATTCTCCCCTCAATTGATGGAACATAGAGTCCCCAGCTACCTAAAATCCAAGGTGGACTCAAGAAAGAATATTCCTAAACACTATTGAACCAAATGAAGCTCTACCTCTGTAGATCAGATCCAATTTGTAATGGGTAATAAAGGTTTGGGGATTAGCCCAAGTTGCTGTTGCATGCATATCATGCATGGAAATGCTGGACTGAAACACTGAAGATGTGACCATAGATCTACTTGAATGGGCTTGTAGTGTTTTTGTTAGAGTAATGCCATTTTGTTAGAAACTAATGAAATACAGTTTGCCACCTAGATAATGTAACTTTGGTAACTGGTTTCCCAATTTTACTTCCGCAAATGAAACAAACAATTGGTCAGTTTTTCTAAAATCTTTTGTTCTATGTAGGTAAAAACAATGTCTTTGGAAATCCAATAAATGTAACATTTATTCACTTTTGTTAGCAAATTTAGGAAAGAATGACGGTAAATTAATGGACTGATTGATATTGGATTCTGACACTACCTTAGGAAGAAAGGTTGCATTAGTCCGTAATATAACTCTATCCTTATGAAAAAATCAAGTATGGTGGTTTAGAGGACAATCCTGGGAAAATAATTTGCTGAAGTGGCCATTTGGAGATTAGTGTGTTTGCTGTTTATGTGTCAATGAAAACGTGTTTGATGAACACATTTTTCGATTACATAATATAAACCCAAAAATTGGTTTCCAAGAAAGGTGTTCCAGTTCACACTTAGCTGCTGGTTCGAAGGGGGACAGAGTTATTGCCTGCAGTACCAGATGCAGGTCCCATGGGGGAGTAGGATCTTTCAAAGGGGGTCTGAGAAGAAGAATGGTTTTCAGGAAGGCTTTGCTCAATTTATGAGATGCTACAGTAGAAACATCAAAACCAAAGTGAAAATTTGATATCGCTGCTAACTGAACCTTAACTTTAATCATAGACACACTAGCTCCTTCTTTAAAAAGACGTGTCAAAAATTCATGGATGGTATGTATTGGGGTTGAAAAGGGATCAATATTATTTTGATGAGCCCAGTAAACAAACCTCTTCCATTTGCTGGAATACAGTTTGCTGGTAGATGGTTTATGGTAAAATAAAAGTATTTGAAGGACAGGAGAAGAGTGCATAGGTTGTCTGGCTATTAATGGAAGTAGAGAATCCAGGCAGTCAGCCTGAGGTTGGTTATGTGTGGATGAATCATGCCTTTTGGATGAGACAGGAGGTCTGGAGTTGGATCCAGAATCCACGGTTGGTGAAGCAAGTGAGGCCAAAGGAAGGGGAACCAAATCTGTCGAGACCAGTAAGGTGCAATGAGGATGACTTTACTCTTCAGCATGGTAGCTTTCTGTAGGAATTTGGAAATCAATTGGATTGGTGAGTAGGCATAAAGTACACTGGGAGGCCAATCAAGAAGGGCATCACTCAGTGATTTCTCCTGAGGGGGGGTTAGGGCAAAGTACCTGCTGCATTTGTTGTTTAGGGGAGAGGTGAAAAGATTGAAACAAGGCTGGCTCCACTGATGGAAAATCATTTATGTCACGTTCTTGTTGAGGGACCATTCATGGGGTAAGAGAATGCACCTGCTCAGTTTATCTGCCATCACATTGGATTCCACGGAATGTGCATTGCAGTGAGAAAGTGGTTAGATGAGATCACCCATTATCACATTCTGTGAGCTTCTCGACACAAGGGGTAGGATTTGGTCCCTCCTTGTTTGTTGATGTACCAAACTACTGACATATTATCTGTCAGTATTGCGATAGTCCCTATGGGGAGAATATCCTGGAAGGCCTGCAATGCTAAAAAACACAGCTCTCATCTCTAGGACATCGATATGAAAGGTGGCCTCTTTGGGGACCAAGTGTCCCAGACTATTTTCCCCAGAAAATGCCCCCCCTGACAGCTGGGAAGGGTCTATGGTTACTATGGCCTTGGGCTGAGGGGGAATAAACAGATGGCCTTGTAGAATCTGATCTGACTGAATCCACACCTGAGATCTCTCTGGCATGTCTGAATGATTGATATGGAACAAGACATAGGTTGGTAACATATTGACCATTGTGTGGGTAGCATCCACTGAAGAATTCTCATGTAAAATCAGGCTAAAGGTGCTAGTGTTATCACTGCTGCCATTGATCTCGGAGCTTGAAGGACCAGGCTGGCTGAAACCTTGGTACTGCACATTATTTGTCAGACCTGGAATCTTATGGTCTGAACTCTTGAGGGCAGTAGTGAAGCTGTGGTTGACTTTGTGTTGAGGATTGCTTCTATGAATTCTGGAGTCAGAGTTGGTTCTAGTTGGGCCTTTCCCTAGTTTAGGGTTATCCCAGGAAGACAGCATGCCTGGAGAACCTGGTCTCTTGTCCTTATTAATTGATGCCTGGTCAGAGCAGCAATGAGTCAGCCATCTACATATGGAAACACTTGGAATCCTTGCAGTCTCAAGTGAGCTGCTACTACTGCCATGCACTTTGTAAACACCCTGGGAGCTGTGGTGAGAACAAAGGGCAAAACTCTGAATTAGTAGTGACTGACTCCCACCCAGAAGTGTAAATACCTTCTGGATCATCTGTTCATCTTTATATGATAGTACACATCCTGAGGGTTCATGAGCACATCCAGTCATCCTTGCCCTGGAATGGGAGAATAGACTGAACCATGACCATATGAAACTTGGTTCGTCAAACTGACTTGTTTAAGATACTGAGATCCAAACTTGGTCTACAGTCTCCTGTTCTCTTTTGCATGAAAAAGAACCTTGAGTAAGTTCCAGAGTCTATCTGGTCTGGTCATTTGAATCTGAATTGCTGCTTGTTCTCTCTGACTAGGTGGAACATTGAAGAATTTTCTTGAGTTCGGAGGACAAAGGTAAAAGGGAATTATATAGCCTCTGGAAATAATTCTCTGCTCCCAAGTATCTTTTGTTAAGTCTAGCCATGCTCTCTGATGCGGGATAAACATCCCCTGACTGCCTCCAGAGGTGGGCAATTAGGCCTCCTTTCAGGAGTGCTGGTAGGGTCTGTCAAAGAAAGATTGTCTAGACCCCTGGTTTTGTTGGCCAGCTGTGCTACAGGGGCTTCTTCATACATTAGAGTTCTCTCCTCTGCCTCTGGGGGAACCACCTCTATATATGTCTTGGAATAGACCCTGAGACTTCTTGAACCACATCTTTCATCCACGTCATTGATTTTTAGAAAAGGATCTTTGAGGGTTGAAAAACATGCACCCATGAAAGACAGGGTCTTTCATACCTGGATGGTGTATCCTTCACCTTGGGGCCAAACAAAGACATGCTGTCAAAGGGAGCATTGACGAATGAGGACTTGAAGGGCTCCACAAAATCACACAAACAGATCCAGACATGCCTCATAATGGAAGTTCCTGAACCCACTGCCCTTGAGGTTCCTTCTGCTACATGCAAACCCAACCTCATGGAGGAATTAGAAATGGATTGCAGAGTAGCCAACCTAGAATTCACAGATGACTGATCTTCTTCAGAAACAGTTCCTGAGAAGATGTTTGGCAACTCCTTAATCAAATCCCTCTGAAGTCTTGCAAAGTGTGCCAAATAATTCAGAGACCTTAAAGTGAAGGTTGCTGAAGCATGGACATGCTTCCTAAATCTGTCCATCGTTGTCAACCTCCTGTTGGGGGGATGCACAGAGGGACTCTCCTTGGCAACTTCCTTTTGGTGGCTGCCACCATGACCATGGCATCAATGGGCATCCCTTTTCCCCAAAACTACTTGTCCACTTGTGGTGCCATAATCTTATCTGGTCTCTGAGGTACAGGTTCAATGGTATCATGTTCCTTCCGTGCCCACTGAGAGATCAACTCAGTCAGCTCATTGGCAGGTGGAGTCACCCTGGAGGCAGGTGGACCAGTACGGAAGGCCACCAAGAATACAGAATCCTCAGACGAAGGGTTGCTGGGTGTCCAGCCACCTCTCTGTTTAAGAATTTCAAGGATGTCTCCAAATGAGACATCTTTAGGAGGTGACCATAAGGACCCTTCACTTCATCAAAATCTGTATGTTCTGTGATGGACTTCTCTGGTGAGTCTAGGTGCTTCCTCTTGCACATCTTCTTCTTAAGGATCTACTTTGAGGGAAGATATGGAGAGGTATCAGAAGAAGATATCAAGATTCCCTCTGGGGAAGCCTGGGGTGTTGGTACTGGCTGTCCATGTGGTAAAATTTGGTGAGACTCTAAACGCTGAGATATCATGGTTGAAGATCTAGGATCTGAGGGGTTTGGATCCATCCATTCTACAGAAGCAGAGAAAACTCTCTTCACAACCTTGAAAGCAGATTATCCCACAGAAAGGTAAGACCTCGGATCCGAGAAGGCAAGCTTCTGGACTGTGACCATCCCCCACTCCAAAGACAAAATCCCTGAGGTGGAAGCTGGAGTCAAGCTGTCCAATGCCGAGGATTCGAGGCACACAGATGGCTCTAAAAGCCTCAGAGTCGACTGCAATACCTCGTATCTGACAGGGAAGCTTCACTCAAAGAGCTCTCCTGATCCAGTGGGATCAGAGTGCTGAAAGTAAGCTTGGGTTTATATTATTCCAGTGAAAGTTGCTTTATGCGAATCCGAAATGAGCGACAAAAATACATCGAAATGCATTTGAGTGTGTCGATGTATTTGTCATAGGGCAAGGAGGTAGTTGGCCAACAACCTGGAGTTGCCCTTTCTGTTGCTATAGTGAGATCTCGGAGTTGGTATATTTAGTTAGGGGGGCACAGCCCCCCACATTGGGGGGTGTGGGGGGCGAAGCCCCCTACCTATTTATGCTTATAATTTATTTATTTATTTTTTTTGTGAACAGCCACGTGAATTTTTTCCCTAGGAAAAAATTTGATTTTGTGACCGTTAGTGATTTCTAGCCTTCGTGCATTATGTGTTGACTTTTATGTAGTCGCACATATGCACTTTCGCTGGAATAATACAGACCCGTAAGCTTAGCAGCCGAAGATACACCAATCCTTGGATCTGAGCCAGATGGATCCAGGCAGCTAGGATCCATAGACTCCGAGACCACTGAAGGAGTCAGAGGAGGAACTTGTAGTGGGGGTGTAGTAGTGGAACAGACCTTCTGACCCAGAGGGGTAGGAGCTGAGGGGACACGCATCTGACCCTGCTCTGAGAGGATTTTTTTCACCACTCTTTCCACATCTTCTTCTGTAAGGCTCCTGGAAGAATGAGCAGACAAGACTGAAAGAGTCTTGGGTCTTTCCAGAAAGGGGGAGAATAGCCTAGAGGGGGTTTACTATAAAAAAAAAACAAAGTTCACAACAAAAAACATGCAAAACATCAAACAGAACCTACAACGTCCTACACATTAATTAGGCATAAATGCCGAATCTGTTGAAGAATTCAGCAGATTCGACGTTTATGTCGAATATCAAATGTTACATCAGTGTAGGTGCAAATGTATGTAAAACTCCTGCACTGGTATTCACATTTTAGCAGGCACCCCCCTTGAGGACTGCACCTCCCACACCCCCTGCAAACTAGATATTCCAACTCCATCGCACTACAGTGAGGAAAGGGATACATTTCCCAATCTGCACTGTACCACGATCTCTACACAGAAAACCAAGTACATATCAGCGAATGCACAGTTGCATTTGCTGATATTTACTCTCTCTCTCCTAATGTTTAGCAATGCAGAAATCAGCCAGATGCCATTCATCTTTCCATATTCGCCGAACCTTCCTTCAGCATTTTAATAGTAAACCCCCTAGAGGGTACCAGATCGACTCAAGGGCGAATATTTAGTCCTTGGTGATATAATAAATTTAGATGGACTGGCAACAGCCAGGTCTGAAGAAGATTGTCTTGGATCTGATGAAATCGGATCCATCAACTTTTCTTTCTTTCAATCCAAGGGCATCAGATTAGATGATTTCAGTGTTTTCAGATCTGAGGTTGAAGTCGGATCTCTCGTAATCCTTTTTCAGGAAGACTCCAAAGCTAAAGATGAGGAAGAGGCCTTCGGAGACCCTGTTCTTGTCTTAGATTTTAATTTGGGAGACTTGTCTTTAGATACAACCTCTCTGAAAGAAAAGGGTAAGAGTTCTTTCAAGATTAATTTATTTTTGCATTCAACTAGAGCCCTGGGATTGAACACATGACATATTGAACAGTCCTGTAAATGAAGAGGCCCTAAACAGTACACACAAAAGGTGTGTGCATCCGATAATGGAATCTTATGTACGCATTTTGTCCATTTTTTAAAGCCCACAGGCCCTTTCTCTGCCATATTCAAAACATATCAATATTAAAAGTTAAACTAACTTAACTTTTAACTTTTTTTTTTTTTTGGGAGAAAGGGAAAGGAAAGAAAAAGAAACTACCAATAATGGTAGGAAGAACTACAATTACTGTTGGTTAGCAGAGAAATGAATACTAATGACAGTATTCATGAAATACTTAAAACAGTAATAGAAATATAGGACAGGTAAGGGGAAAAATAAACGCTAAATATTTCAAAGTTTTTTTAAGAAAAAAAATAGAAATTTATACTTATCTTATAGCAAACACTCTTGAGTGACTGATTACCATGTCTTTCACTGAAATCTGCAAATGAGATCTGAGGTAGTTAGGTTAGTGTATTATAGGTTCATACCTTATGGGTAAGGAAGATGCTCAAGAGTGTTTTGGTTGCCACAAGGCTTTAACAACAGCCGAGTCAGATCCAAGGGATCAGATCTGAACCCATCAGTTGAGGATAGAATGAAAATTGACAACATTAGATAAAAAAGTTAAGCAAACAGCCTTTGCCATCACAGTAGGCTAGGAATTTGTTTCAGCTGCAGGTGGGTGACTCTTGTGTGGCCATTTGTTGTACCTCAGACCACTTATCTTTTATCTTGGATCCCTGTAGTGTAGCACCTACAGACATAATGGACAGAGGGTTAGTCACATTCTCTGTGGATATTGGGTTTGCCTCAGTGAGCAAGGGACAGACACTCTTGTCAGTCCTGGGAGAGGGTACATGGAAGGTTTCCCTGTTGTGTCAGAATGCTGTGCCCATCTCTGGGGAAGCATTTGCTGTCATTAATAAAATGGTTCTCCCCATTTTTCCTTTCAGAAACAGAAAAAACTAGCAGGTATCTACTCCTCAAATTAAGTTGGATAGGATTAGTTTATTGGGTCTGGCTCAGGGTTAATTCAGGCTATAGTTCCTGGTAAAATAAAAAAGGATTCCTCTTTTCCTGAAGAGATTAAAGATTCTGAATCTGAACAGGAAGTTGCAGGGATATGTACAAGGTTTTATCCTCAGATTTCTTATTCAGACTCAAAGGAAAGCTCAGTTTCTGATTTGCTGTCTGGGGTCTTCTCTTTCTCTGAGACTGTTGCTAGAATGTGTCAGTGTTTTCAATGAGAGAACACTGAGGTTTCTCAGTCCCTCAGAAAATGCTATGAGTTGTTACAGAAGGATCTTCCAGAACCTACACCCATTCCTCCTGTTCTGTCTGCTTTAGAGGACGTGTGTGTTACTGCCTGCAAGTTTCCTAATATTCAGCCAGCTGTCCCTAAAAAGGCAGGTAGGATGTATAAAGTTCCACAGTCTTAACTTTTTATACACTATTCCCAAACATGACCCAGCAGCTATAGCTTTAGCTAATTCCCCACTCTTTTTGATAAGTGTGACAAAGGGAAATACTGCCAGCACAGCTATCTGCAGTTTTGTAAACAATTATATGTCATTTGTGAATATCAGCATGGTTTATATAATATAGTTGTATATAAGATACAAATGTATTAGAACTATACAGTATGTCATGTGTATATCAAACTGTTGGTACAGACGTGTGTTGAAAAGGTATTTTGTAAAGTGCTGGAGCTTAAAATATAACCACAGTGGGTCCTACTGGAAGAGAACAGAAATGTACATGCACTATTGTAACTGTTTAAATGTATATATTTTAACAATGGAAACTGGAATATGGGAGGTTAACTTCAGAAAAATAACAGAAATTAAATTACTTTATGGCTATGCAATAAAAAATGGTATCTTTCAGTTTTCAAAGCAGCAGGAGACATAATATCTGTGCTGAGAAGCTTTCTGTATTGTCTTCAGAATGAACTACTTACTACCTCTGAAAATATGAAGGAATGGAATTGTTTTATGACTTCCAGCATCTGCCAAAGATCTGAGGTCTATGTATTTTCCCAGGTAGATGCTAAATACTGCCAAGCTTCCAGGACTGGGAATTTCACCTAGGATAGAGTTAGATGACAAGAAGTGGTGTCATTCTACAAGCTATCCCAGCAGTAATATTCGAGATATTACATTTGATGAGTCTCTTAGTGAGACAGAGCATTCTATATTCTGTCTTGGACCTGGCTACAAGAAGACCCATTCACCACACATCTGACTTGCTCTATAAGTAAGTTTCTAGGATATAGTAACTCTCTTAGATATAGTCAGGAATATAGCAAGCTTAGTTTAGATATTTTTCTTTATTTATCTGAGACTGTCCTGCAATGTTGTTTTAAATATTTCTTGTGATTTTAAACCTGATGTCGCTGTGAATATATACTGAGGATTTTCTTGTTATTTTATTATTTATTATTTAATATATTTAAACCTTTCATTGTGGATGATCTGTCTAGAGATATTTAATGTTTGATAGCACTTGCATATTTATTTGGTGACACTGTGTGGGCCACACCTAATAGGCTTGCTCTTGGTCAAACTACCATCTGTATTAATATTAATCTTACACAGTAAAATTAGACACCCTTTCTTAAGGGCCTTAATGTAGTTGATAAGGAGTTGTCTGGTGGCAGTGATAACTAACTTATAGTCTGGGCAAAAGGGGGCATAGACAGTAAACCTGTGCCAGCCTTTCCAAGGTGTGTGTGTGTGTGTGTGTGTGTGTGTGTGTGTGTGTGTGTGTGTGTGTGTGTGTGTGTGTGTGTGTGTGTAAATCAAACCTCAAAGAGTGTGTCTACCTGGGCAGGGACAAGAAGCATTGGTTGAACAGAGAGGGTGCTGGAGGTCTTGGCTTGACCACTCAGCTGAGATCTCAACTCTATAGCTTTTTGGGGATCTGGAGAAAGAGGGAGAAACAAGCCCTGGACTGACTGTGGTCTCTGTGTGCTCTTAAGGGAAATTGCACATGATGCAGAGAGCTGCATCTGAAAATACTGTGTGTGTATCTGTTATCCTCTCAGTGTACATCCTCCACTGTTGCCAGTGGTGAGGATTGATGCTCCTTGTTTACTGGTCCAGTGGTGGGTCATCCCACTATTGGTTAGCAGTGGTGAGATCACCACATCACATGCTAAGATTCAGTGGTGTGCATATTGAACTCCTGTAGACTTTAAACAGTGGTCACTAAAGAAGGTGTTTGTACTCTCAAGCAGCCCATGGTAGACATTCAGAGTTTCATATCATAATAGTTTTATTTTTTTTTGTTAGCTCAGTTAGTCAGGGAGAGCAGGCAAGGATGTCAGCAGAGGAGTATGGTAAGCTGACAAGGAGCCAGTTGCCTGAGATATGCCAAGAGAAAGGATTAGTGCATATCAACATGACTAAAGCAGAAAGGATTGCAGCCTTAACCATAGCTGCATCACAGAACAGCAATCAGGAGGACAACCAGACTAGCCTTGGGGATGTACAACTCTCAGAAAATTGACAGTTCAACTTTGCCTTAGGGGACTTAAAAATCCATGTAGAGTTAAAGAGACTTGAACTGGAGGCCATGCATTTGGAAATAGAATCAGCATAGAGACTGCGGCGTTTGGAGGTCAAAGCAGAATCCACAGGGAGACTGAGACATCTGGAAGCCAAAGAAAATGAAAGGCAGAGGCAACATGAAAAGGAGATGTTGGCTCTTTGCCATGGTCATGGAGGTAATGGGGAAGGGACTAACTGAACCCCAGAAGCAAAAAAGGTCAGAAAATTTCTTCCACGATTTACAGACGGTGATAATTTTGATAGTTTTATTCCAGTATTTGAAAGGGTATGTAAACAGTATAATGTTGAATAAGGGCTCTGGGTACATTTCCTGACCCCCTTACTCCATAGTAAAGTTGTAAGTGCTATTTCTAAATTGTCTAATACTAATTGCTTAAATTATAATACAGTTTAAAATTGTTTATTAGACTTTTTAAGTTAACACCTGAAGCTTATAGAAGAAAAGTTTCATGAGCATAGACGCAAGGCAGATGAACGTGTGTGTGAATATATTGCTGAGTTAAGCACTTATTTTCATAGGTGGGTTAGTGGGTGTTAGGTCACCACTTCTGAATGGCTGGTAGACATTTTGGTGAGGGAATAAGCCCTTAGCACTTTGGCCGAGGACATGAGAATCTGGTTTACAGACAGGGAATGCAGTACTGCAGATGGGTTTGGAAAAAAGGAGACCTATACCTAGCAAGCAGGGCATCACTGCACATGAAAGGGATACCTAGTGCTGCTCATGGGTCTAAGAGAACCTACAGTGGGCAGCCTAAACCACCCCAACAGAGTCCACCAATAAAAGGGGAAGCCACGAGTTCAGGTACACGGCCAGGATCAAGGGTTAAATGTTTTAAATGTAACCAGTGGAGCCATGTAGCATATAGCTGTCGACGGAGGCAAGGTGGGTAACAAAAGGTAGGGAAGTCAGTAAGTAGAAATGACAAAATGCCAGTGGTAAGTTGTCTGGAGACAACAACGGTACCAAGCTACCACAAGAGGTTATATCCTATCTTAGTAGATGGGAAACAGGCCACTGCTAAGAGAGACACAGTCTCAGACCTAACCATTGTGAATCCTGCAATGGTTAAAGAGAAGCACTACTTGCTTGGGCAGTCTACTGCAGTAAGAGCTTTAGGAGGGACCCCATTCCAAATACATTTGGCTGGGGTTCACCTTGACTGGGAGGATGGAAAAGGAAGCAAGCACATAGGTGTGTTTGAGGATATCCCTGAAGATGTCCTAATAGGGAATGATGTTGATAATACAGTACCTTGTGTGCATGGAGTTACATGTAGTCAGGCTTGGAGATAAGCATGTGGGTCTGGTAGACTGGCAGGGACCCAGACAGACTGCACACTTGAAGCCAGGACTGGTAAGGTGGCTACTTCAAGAAGGGAGCTACCCTGTAGCAGTGAGGCTGAAGGTGAGCCACAGCTGCTTGAGGGTACTGATGTTCCCTTGGACAGAGTGACTGAAAGGGCAGATGTGAGTAGTAGTACTCAGGCTGACAGTGAGGCACTGCTATCAGAGGATACCAGACATCTTGTGGAAGGGAAGCTGGGAAGGGTTACAAAGAGAGGGTTGAGACAGGCTCACCTCTCAAACCCTACATTACAAGGCTTGCGGGAGGTAACCAGGAAGGCACCTGATTCTCAAGGAAAGCGGGGAATCTGTATACTGGGACAAAGGGTTACTTTATAGAGCATGGACCCCTGAGGGAGGGCTAGAGGGTGAGAGAATACAGCAGTTGGTAGTGCCTAGACCCCACTGCCTGGCACTTCTAGCCATTGCCCAGGACATTTCCTTTGCAGGCCATATGGGTATAAAACATACCAAGAGATGTATTATGCAGAACTTTTATTGACCTAGTATTTCCAGAAAGTAGGCAAGGCAGCAGACAAGGTCAATGCTCCTTTGATGCCTTTGCCTGTGATTGAGGAGCCATTTCAGGGGGTAGCTATGGATGTTGAGGGGCCTCTGAGTACCCCAAGTTCCACAGGGAAGAAGTATATCCTAGTGGTACTAGAATATGCTACCAGATATCCTGAGGCAGTGGCTATGTCCTCCATTGAGGCAGAAAAGGTGGAAAATGCATTGTTAGAGATCTTCAGCAGGGTAGGTTTCCCAAAAGAAGTACTGACTGACAGAGGTGCCAATTTCATGTCAGACCTGCTGGCTTGTCTTTGGAAGTGCTGTCAGGTGAAGCACCTAAAGACCACACCCTACCACCCCCAGACTAATTGTCTGGTGGAGAGGTTAATCACTACACTAAAGGCCATGCTATGGGCATTTGCGGACCGGTTTAAGAAGGATTGGGACAAATATTTGCCCCATCTGTAGTTTGCTTACAAAAAAGTGGCCCTGGAATCCACAGGTTTCTTACCTTTTGAGTTGCTGTGTGGGTATAGGGTGAGGGGACCTCTAGATATGATTTGTGATGATTGGGAGGGTGAGTGTGAATCCCACAAGGAGTCTGTTGTGGCATATGTCCTAAACCTTAGGACAAGGCTCAGAGAACTCATGGGCTTGGCCCAGGAGAACCTGGCAGGAGCCCAACAGCAGAAAAAGGTCTGGTATGACAGGAATGCTCAAGTGAGAGATTATGCTATGGGCAGCAGGTTATGGTTTTCTTGTCAGACACAACAAGCTACAGGCAGCTTGGGAGGGACCCTTCAAAGTGGTATGGAAGGTCAGTGATGTTAACTACATGGTAGAACAGCTAGGCAGGAGGCAGGGGCACAAATTGTACCATGTTAACACCATGAAGCCTTGCCATTTTAGAGAGGCCCTTGTGCTAAGTATTTGCAGTAGAAGGCAGGAGGAGTCTGAGGGGGATCTATGGCTACAGCAAGCCAGGCAACAAAATCCCAAGTTACTATGGTGGAGCCAAGGGTTGCAGGCATATGATATGATAGTGGGGTTAGCAATGCCAATGCAGATGGGCTGTTGAGACAGGGTATGGGGTAATGTATTTCCAGATAGGCTCATCCCTCTCAAGCAATGTTACTCGAGAGTCACTTGAAAAACTAGCTTGAGTCTTCAAGGGAGGGAAGAAGTGTGACCAAGGGAGATACTGCCTGTACAGCTATCTGGAATTTTGTAAATAATTATATGTCATTTATGAATATCAACATGAGTTATATGAGATACTTGTGTTACAAATGTATTAGAGCTGTATGTCATGTGTATATCAAACTTTTGGTACAGACGTGTGTTGAAAAGGTATTTTGTAAAGTGCTTGAGCTTAAAATGTAACCACAGTGGGCCCTACTGGAGGAGAACAGAAATGTATATGTACTATTGTAACTATTTAAATGTATATATTTTAATAGTGGAAACTGGAGTACATGAGGTTAACTTAAAAAAAATAACTGAAATGAAATTACTTTATGGCTATGCAGTAAAAGATGGTATCTTTCAGTTTTTAATGCAGCAGGAAACATAATGTCTGTGATGAGAAGCTTTCTGTATTGTCTTTGGAGTGAACTAATTGCTACTTCTGAAAATATGAAGGAATGCAGTTGTATTATGACTTTCAGCATCTGCCAAAGCTCTGAGGTCTATGTATTTTCACAGGTAGATGCCAGATATTGCCCAGCTTCCAGCAGTGGGGATCTCACCATAGATAGAGTCAGATGACAAGAAATGATGTCATTCTGCAAGCTATCCCAGCAGTAATATTTGAGATATTAATTTGAGGAGTCTCTTAGTGAGACAGAGCATTCTATATTCTGTCTTGGACCTGGCAACAAGAAGACCCATTCACCACACATCTGCCTTTCTCTATAAGTAAGTTTCTAGGGGGTTCCTATTATTTCCTCGAAGAGGCATTCTATCGAATGCCTGTTCATCAAACTTGAAACTGCGAAATTTGAAAACATTGAATGTCCACATAAGCAATTTTTCCTTGGGAAAGAAATCGCCTGGCCATCCTTGTCAGTTTGCTGTTTTCCCCACTGTAGTGCGATCTCGGATTTGGTATATTTAGTTAGGGGGTGTGTGGGGGGGGGCACAGCTCCCCCATGTTGGGGGTATTTGAAAGCGAAGCCCCCCACTTTGTAGTGTTTAAGGTTATTTATTGGTGTTTGTAGGGCAAGCAATTTCATTCCGAGGGGAAAGAAATCACTTATCTGGAGGTTCGATATTTTGAATGTTTGTGGTTTTAGGGTCGATGAAGAGGCGTTTAATTGAACACCTCTTCGAGGAAGTAATATAGACCCTTTATAGGGTATAGTAACTCTCATAGATATAGTCAGGAATATAGCAAAGCTTAGTTTAGGTACTTTTATTTATTTATTTGAGACTGTCCTGCAATGTTGTTTTAAATATTTCCTGTGATTTTGAGTTCTGATGTCACTGTGAATATATACTGAGGATTTTCTTGTTCTTTTATTATTTATTATTAAATATATTTAAACTTTCATTGTGGCTGATCTGTCCGGAGATATTTAAGTTTTGAGAGCACTTGCATATTTATTTGGTAACACTGTGTGGGCCACACCTAATAGCCTTGCTCTTGATCAAACTACCATTTGTATTAATATTAGATAGTAAATTGGACACCCTTTGTTAAGGGCCTTAAAGTAGCTGATAAGGAGTTGTCTGGTGGCAGTGATAACCACCTTATAGTCTGGGCAAAAGGGGGCATAGCTAGTAAACCTGTGCCAGCCTTTCCCAGGTATGTGTGTGCAAATCAAACCTCAAAGAGTGTGTGTTTCAGCTACTTGGGCAGGTACACGAAGCACTGGTTGGACAGAGAGGGTGCTGGAGGTCTTGGCTTGGCCACTCAGCTGAGATATTAACTCTACAGTTGTGTCAGTGGGGAGTCTTATTGGGGATCTGGAAAAAGAGGGAGAAACCAGCCCTTGACTGACTGTTGTCTCTGTGTGCTCTCAAGGGAAATTGCACTTGATGCAGAGAGTTGCATCTGGAAATACTGTGTGTACCTGTTATCCTCCCAGTGTACTTCCCCCACTGTTGCCAGTGGTGAGGATTGAGGCTCCTTGATTACTGGTCCAGTGGTGGGTCATCACAATAAGGATGGGGAAATTATTGATAGAGGAAAAAATGTATACTTCTGCATGTTTGATTTTCAGAATTTTGAATTATAAGGCTCATAAGTTAAAGCATGCTCTGATAAATTGTGAAAGCACAAGGAATGTTTTATCTGCAGTTTCTTCTTGTGAGGAATAATCTGCTTTAAGTAACAGTTTCTTCTATGGCTCACTACTAATTGTTTATAGTGTGTGTATTACTCTGCTGATTTCTTTCAGGGCTATGGCCACTGGTACTGTTTTGAGGAGGTTTGCATGGCTGCATTCTCAGAACCTCCCTGATTATGTTAAAATGAAATTTTAAATTCTTCCTTGGACAGCAATTTAGTGTTTGGCCCCTCTGCTGCAGAGGTGATCAAAAAGTGTGCTGAAAGGGGCAATCTGATCCACGGAATCTCTTAAATTTTTCAGCCGTCCTTTTACAAATTGTCCAAGGGATTTTCTATCTCCTCATCCAGTTTTGGCAAAAAAACAGTATAAACAGTCTCAACAAATTCAGGTGAACATACATATAAGAAGAAATGACAAGGGTGTTCCAAAAAGAAGTCTCAAACCTCCCAAAATTAAGGACCATCAAGTCTGAATGACTATTCAAGAGACCTTGTGGCCCCATCCCACCCTGCCCCATTTTTTCTCCCGGAAACTATGAATCTACATTTTTCTCATTGGCTTCCGATTGTTTCAGAGAAGGGGTTCTGAAAATCATTCATCAAGATTACAGATGGCAGTGGGAGGAAATTCCTCCTTTTCAGGGAGGTCATTTCTCATCCTCTAGTTCAGACTCTTTTGATTTCACCTGTTCTTTATCACCTGCTGTCCCAAGGAGTGAGAGAACCAGTTCATCCTTCCCAGGTGGGGATGGGTTTTTATTCAAGTATGTTCCTAGTGCCAAAGAAAGAAAATGCTTAGAGACCAGCTCTGCACCTTTCTTTCCTAAACCTGTTTGTGATAGTGCCCAAGATCAAAATTATGTCACTTCACAACCTGTTACCCCATCTTCCTCTTTCAAGTTTCCTGGTAACATTAGACTTAAAAAGATGTTTACTTTCACATCCATACTTCAGATGTTTCTTAATGTTTCTGTGTGTCTAGATCACAATATCAGTTCTCTGCTTACTTTTTAGACTATCCACTACACCAACAGTATTCACAAAATGTCTGGCTTCAGTTATAGCTCATTACAGGCTACAGGGTATCCAATGATCAATATGGTGATCATTATCTAGTTCTGAGTCAGGCAAGCCTAAATACAGGGCATTAGGGTAGCTAAGGTGAAGGGTTACCATGATGTGATGCCACTGAGATCCGCAGATAGAATTAGGTGCTTAAAGGGATTTGCTAATGTTTCTTATATACCTTATGGCATTTGATGAGTCAAGTGCCGCAGTGCATTTTCCTGCTTACCCTTCCTTACTTTTTCGGTCCACTTTTTAATAAAAAGCTTTGTAAACTTTTTATTAAACCATGACCCAAAATATTTAGCTTCTCCAGTTGTGATGTTACCATAGGGTAACATGAGCTATATCCATAGACTTCAAAGGCGCACCTTTCCTCATGCGCGGTGATGTGCCCATTAATGGCTATGGATGCAACAGATGATTTTCCTATGCCTACATCACTCAGCGATGTCAATACAAGGAAACTTGTATTTTAAAATTAATTTTATATATAAACAAGATACTGAAAATGTTTCCTGATGGGGGAAAAGTGCTGTTCAGGAGTTCTTAGTACTAAGGTATGTCTTAGAACATCGGCAAATCACTTTAACAAAGACAATATTCCTAATATGGAAACAGGAAAAATTTATGTCAGCTGAATCCTGGCCTTTATGAACTAACATGCTATCAAACACACCCCTAAAGTTTTGAAAGCTTGACATGAACTCCAGTTTGCAACCACTGCAGATAATACTAGGGGGCAAAGCAGGAACAAAAGACTCTTGTAATATGGTGAGCATAACCATGGCAATGCTCCAGGAAGTATTGAGTTTCAAGCAATTATTCACAATCAGTTATGGATACACTCCAGATTTACAGCCGACTTGTTAATTGCTGACAGAGGTTCCAAGGGAAGAAAACACAGAACTGTATTTTAGCAGCACAGCAATGATTCTGTAAATTTTCCTCTGAACAATGTCTCGTCAAAGAGGCATATAGGCAATAAACAGGGAACTCAGAAAGGTACCCTGTGGATCTTCATAACTGAGGGAATAGGCAGTAGAAGAATTAATCCCTGAAACTACTCTCTGCATTCCTTCAGACTGGAAGAAATACAGGATACAGGGAGTAGGTTGTAAATCGGAAACAACATTTTCACAACCAGGAAGAAGAAACTCATTGCAAAACCATATAAGCTTAAATGCTCCCTGGTAACTCAACATCCATCTGAGAGTGCAGTGTGGAACATTCAGTCTCACAGAAACAAGCTTCATGGCAAAATACCAAACTGCAGACTTGTATTGATCATATTAAAAAGCTTTCCTTAAGTTGAGAAAGGCTATGTTACACAATCTCCTTACCACACTGAAGACAGCATCAAGTTTATACATTCAACAGAAGTCTCCCGGGACAAGTACAAAGACATCTTCCTAAAATTATACCCCTTAATAAATAGAGTAATGTTCATTTAATGAAAGCTTCTCCTTGTACAAGCTGGTGTTATGCCATTAATCACCTAAGTTTATTTTATTTGTTTAAAGCACTAATTGCAATGGACCTTTTTCAGACTCAGTCCAAGAACACTGTCTGCTTAAGTGACTTGCTCAGGTTTATACAGTTAGGCAATGGAGGCTGATGGAATCAAACCCTGGACCACCAGACCACAGGAAATAGCTCATTAACAGCTCCTTAATTCTCTTAACCAACCTGCCATACAGTGCATGGAGCTTTAAGTCATACCATGGCTCATGTGGTACAAAGTGGGCCAGATAAAGACAATTAGGGGT
Source organism: Protopterus annectens (assembly GCF_019279795.1). Classification (NCBI taxonomy): domain Eukaryota; kingdom Metazoa; phylum Chordata; order Ceratodontiformes; family Protopteridae; genus Protopterus; species Protopterus annectens. The sequence goes on from NC_056741.1 coordinate 1,896,558,997, forward strand.
TGAATGATCAAAAGATACACTAAAGGCATCACCATAGGGTTTGGCAACTCCATCCTGGTCATAAGCACTGCTCCCCTGAAGATGCTGCTGTACAATGGGACCTAACCTATTTGAAGAAATCAAATGCACAAAACTGCACTGGATCTAGTTTCAGCAGTTCCACCAGGATGCAGTCAATTATAGCCTAACCAAGTGAAATGTTCCACCATCAAGCCTTTACTCTCAGCTGCAAGCTGGAAGACCATGCTCAAAGTATAACCATACTAATGGATAGCAGTAGTAACTACCTGAACCAACTCAAATCATTTCATAACATAAAGGAATTATGTAACAAGGGCCACAGACTCATCGTCCATCCTGATGAGAAAGTTTCTGAACACTAACCAGCTGGGTGGTGACAAGATGGAGGTTACAGGACAGTCTGAAAACTGTTATATGGATGTTTGCACATTGCTTCATCAGTGATAGATGAGAAGGTACCCACAAACTGCTCCAGCACTCATGGCTTACTGAAAGGAGGTGGTTACCCCAGATTGTGCATGGCTCAGTTTTAAAATTTTTCAGTAAATGATCACATTCACTAACCACCCACCGTAATCAACTGAGGGTTCTGTATAACAGAAAAGCCATGAGAGGGGCACGAGGTCACCAAATCAGAGCTCTAATTTTTATCTGACTGGGTTTCTGTTACAAAAGTCAGATCAGATGATTGGCAAACATTAGAAATAATCCAATTCTCTTACTATGGGAAGACAGTCATGGGATTAAAGTGTCAGTAGTGATGATGACCCTCAGTGTCTTGATCTGGTCCCAAACAAAAAGGCAGTACCTAGAGTGATCATGATTTGTAAGCTAGCAAGTGAAAGCATACATTGCACATCTGTCCCTTGTATACATCAAACTATGGGAACTTTGTAACATATTATGAAAAGTTGCAAGCTGAATTAATGGATAGAAAGTAAAGTTGTATAAGTAAAGCTTAACATAACAATAGATGATCTAATAGATCACTGTTGCAGCAGCCTAAGTTGTATAGATCCTACCCCCACTGCACAAAGCTAAGGATGTGTTCCACACTCTCCAAAAGTCAGGACCTCAATTAGAGCTCCATGTTGGAAGTGGGTGGAAGGTGGCCATGTTGACAGGTGGTCCTATAAATATTGCACACAACAGTTACACTGCACATGATCGAGTTGGTAGCCAGGCTTCTGCCTAGTCTGAACCTTGTGTGACTGCCATAGTATAATCGCAGCAGTTAGTGCAAAGAGGTACATGATGTAGCAGAGGACCAAAAAATACTGCAATTAGTTATACTACAGTGTGAACACCTGTGGTGGGGTGTGATGTAATCACCGGCATATCTCTTGGTCTCATTTAAAGTGAAGAAAGTGGAGTAAAGGAAAGTAGGAAATGAGGTAACATGATAAGCAGAGGTACACACAGAAGGGGAAAGGAAGCAAAAAGTATAACCAAAGGGAAGAGATACTGCACTTTTTTTGAGGAAATATGTCTGTCATTTTATATACAGAGAGAAAGAATAATGGGATGGCTGAGAGGAGAACAGGGTGAAGAAATGAGGGGAAAGGCTATCAAGTAAGGACAAATGAACACAAAACATTACAGATAAATGCCAATGTTGACATAGGAGGAGAGACATTCACTGGACAGAGAGGGCAGACAAATGGTGATGGGAAGGGTTAGTCACTGTACAAGGGATGGATTCAGGTACAATAGGAGAAAGTACACGTGTGGGGATTGGGTGAGTGGTCAGCATGCTAACCGCTGATGGGTCTAGAGGGACACCAGTGGAACCCAGTGAATGGTTAGGCTGAGAAGGCAGACAGAGATAGAGGTGGGCAGGGAACTCAGAGTGGCAGGCGGGTGTTTTACTCTGAGAACTTTGGGGTTACAGAGGATGCAGGGTTTGCAACAGGATGCATTAAACAGCAGACATGGTAAGCTTTTATACCTTATGGGCTGTGATCTCTTGTCCAGCCCTTACAACTGTTTGCAAAATCAGATATATGTATTCCGGATCTCTGATAATCTATGATACTCAGCTGTAGAGCTGGCAAAGTGTACTGATGTTGGGTTTATAGTGCATGTATATTATCTAAAATATTAAAAAAATGCATAGAGGCATGAGTAGGTTTGTAGCAAAACTGATTTGCTAGACAAATAATTTTACTTGTCCTGACTTATGCTGCCACTTCTACAGTTTGCTAATGGTAACTCCTTGCAGGATTAATTAGGCTAGTCCCAATGCTATTGCAATCCCAGCTTGCTATCCCCTTTAACTGTCTATATATTCAAAGTTATCCATTAGCTACATGAATGGGAATCTTCCTGGTATATATAATTTTTCATTGCAGTCAAACTTGAGGCCAGAATGCAGCATAACAGTGTCCTAGAACTACTATTCACAATACTGTAGTTATGTCTGCATGTAATTGCTGTTGTTTTGGTTAGGCATAGAAAGCAAAAGACCTACTTGCTGCTTATACATCATTAAGCACAAACCTACACATTCAGCCAACTCTCAATACAAGCTTAAATTTTGTTGCCTATTGCTTATGAAACAACAAAATTGATGTTTCAGGGATTAGTTAGCTAGTACACACTTGTCTAAATACATTCTGAAAATAATTTCATACATTTTTATCATTAAATGTTTATGATGACAGAGAATTTCATCTCTGGACTACCTTCCTCTGAACATAGAACAACTCTTCTCAATGTAAATGTGGCCTCATATTTTTTTATAGTGAAACTCCACAAAGGCTGTTAGATAAATATATACCATACAGAGACAGAGTCAAGCCCATAACCTTGCAATTGACCTCTGTGAGGTAATCAGTACCAAGGAAAGATGCATCTGGGAGGGCAGTAAGAAGGGTTGCGCTGTTGCAACTGGAGTGCAAAAGTTTTAAGTAAGCTGGGTAGTGACACAGAGTAGGAGGTGAAGCAACAGAGAAAGACAAGATGGTTTTGTATCACTAAGTTAAGTAAGAACACTGAAAATGGAGAGAAGAGAGAAGACATTACAATGGAACCAGTCTTGTGACTTAAACTTAGTAATACATGTGCGGAAGTTACATAGGTGGTCACCAACAGGAAGTGCTGGATACATTTGTGGTGCATATAGGCCCCAGGGTCCTGTTCATGGACACACTGAGGGTGTAGTAACAAAGTAAAGCAGATGCCAAGTGACTGTCTGTTGCACTGAACAAGAAAGTCTTGGGATAAGGGAAATTCTGCCACTGAAACCAGCTCCGTGTCAGGGATGGTTTCCATATTTTACCAGAAGGGACATAGATATTGAAAGTTGGGTTGGAAACATAGGTGTCAAACGTGGGACTAGGAAGGCCTTCAGAGAGACCAGCTGTTTGTCAGGAAAATGCCCCATCATAGTCCACATTAGACAGTGGTACTCAAAGCTGGGCTGGAAAATTGCATTTAAAATTATACCTTTAAACTAAAGTGGTAGTGATTGTTATGCAGGCAAGTAACAGAGGAAATAGGAAAATTGAAAAAGGAATACAGATCATAGTAGAGAAATATACAAGGAGGGGTCAGAACATGGCTGAGTAGTACTATTACAGAATGCAAGGAGCTTGTAATGGAAGGTGGGGAGATGCATATGGTGGCAAAGGAGGGTAGGGTTGTGAAGCTTATCTGCCCATCCTTATTCATGTGCTAACCCTTACAACAGACTGTACACATTTACTTTCCTAAAATCACTTTCCCCAACAGTATCACTAATCAGACTATACCTGATCTGTGGTATGTAGCTGGGGTTTAGTAATAGTGGGATAGAAGTTGTCAGTGTTTTGTGATTCACTCATCTTTGTATGTCATACATTTTGTGCAGTAGTCCTTTTTTGTTCTCTCATAATACAATCCTTTAATTTTACTAAAGATGAGAAAAATGTCATTTGTAAATCCAGTTTGACAACAAGGTCTAGAGATTTTACTGAACCAAGTGACAGCAAGTTCCTTTCCAGGTCCTGGAGGCTGCGGTACTCATGGTAGGTGGAGCCCTCACACATGGTGCTGTGTTGCTTGACAGAAGGGCTGGTAGACATATTGTAAGGAAATGGATATTATTCCTTCTATCATTTTAAAGACAGGGACTGCATGAAGCTGTTGTTCCCTGTGTTATAGCATCATACCATGCTAAATTACAATAATGGAAGATCTCAGGGTGTTGCTTTCAATCATGATTATAGCAGGTGAGGTTCAGACCTTCCCATGATCCACCTCGGTAAAGATTGTGCTACTGGGAGACACCCTTGGTAGATATCTTTATGCCATGGCATCTATTACAGCAACAGCCTTCATTCTTCATTTCCCTTGTATTTCTCACTAAGGAGCTCTGTTGGTTGGACTATTTAGGTTGTGGAGTATTTTTTAAAACAGGAAAAGCTATCATGAGTTTCTTCCTCTTAGAGGCTAACATTGCTACTAAGTCATATAGCTGACCTGTAATGCACAATGACAAAAACAGAATTACCTTATTTACTATTTAATAACATTTAATTTCAGGGAAAACTCAACATTTCTGGTGGAAAGCAAATACTGCTTTTTATACTCACGAAAGTCCACAGTAGTTTTCTGTCTGGGTTGGCAGTGTAAAAATTCAGGATTCCTTCCTCTAAGGCCCCCTCAGTTCACTGTATGACTGGCATGAAATAACATTGTTCTTTAAATCCACCAAGATTCCTGGCCACCTCAGTGAGGCTCTAGCCCTCTCCTGACTCTTAGTTAAGTATCTTGTGTATCCTGTTAAATTGTACATTTTCTGGGTATGTAGTATTAAGACTGTACAGAACTCTGCCATTCCAAGACTGAATAACATGTTCTAACTGTTGATTTTCAAGAGGAATCTTTGAATTGTAGCTGGCATTTTACCCTTATGCCTCAGCTATCCAACCCTGGTATGCCTAATCAGGGTTTGTAATGGACTCTTGGCTACTATGGCTGCACTAATATGATCCATCGTCTATAGTGCCGCAGGCATACCTCACTGATACCCACTATGTAACACTTGGCATTCGTGTGTGTGTGTGCATGTGCTTATCTCTTTCACAGTATCCATAAAGAGATTAAGGAGCAGTGTATTACCACAACAAAGCATTTACTTGTGGTATGCTTTGATAGCTTAAATTTCATTAGCTCCATTAGAAGTATTTGGCAATGCTAGATGACACTGCCAAAGTTTTTTGCAATTCATTAAATGTTTTTATGGTTAATTACCAGCTAAATTCTGGTGTTCATTGAGGATTTTTCAACCTTATCAAAGACCTAATCACTCAGACAATTTTTTTTTCATTTTGCAGGTGTTGGGTTTTCATCTTCTCAAGTCACTTGGACCATGGTGTCAGTGATTTTGTGAAGCTACAGAAGCCCACCAGCAATCCCAGAGCTGATAGCATCTGCTGAATCAACAGTATTCTGTTTGATGTCATAATACACAATGAGGGTTGTGTTTATCAATAGCTCAGATGAGTTCAGCTGAATATGATCCAAAGTCCATGCACTCCTGTTCTGTAGGACCTTGTACAATAGCGGTTTCATTGTGAAAGTATTTTGAATACATTTTCACAAGTACTTGCTTAACTGCTTTTGCCTTAGATGTCTCTGGCATGACTGTAGACAATTCAAAAGGCCCAAAAGGTTGGCAGACTTCTTCTGGAAAACTTGCCTTTCCTGTAACACTGTCTTTTGCATTACATCTGTGAATCATACAATGTTTTCTTCCATGGCTCCCCATTTCACAAAGATATCATCCATAAACTCAACCCCTTTTTCCAGACCCTGTAGTGTCTTTGTTATTTCCCTCTGAAAGTTCTCTGGAGCCCTTGTAATTCCACTCCAGCCTCTTCACTATTTTCAAGATGCAGGAATATCTTTCAGGATCCTCATGCGTCACCAACTGAAGAGTACTCAGTTCTGCTTCACTGTGACACAATTTCCTCTGGTATTGAAAACATAAATCTCTCCATTTTAAGGACTTTATTCAATCTCTTTGGGTCAACATAAATTTATGCTTGTCCATTCTTCTTTAGAACTGGCACTATTGGTGCACAACAGTGTATGGACAGTACTAGTATTTCAGGTAATATCATTGTCCTCTATTGTGATTCCCAGTATTAGCAGGTAGGACACTTTGCCTGCTGTGCCCACTGCATTGGGCTGTGCATTCATTTTCAACAGAATTCTTGCCTGCTTCATTTTTAATTTGCCAGGCATTTTTGCCTTTTCACTCCTTCTCATAAGTCCTGTCTCCCCTTCCAAAATCAAATTGAGTGGATTGATTAATTGTGCTTGGGCTTCAAAATCACTTAAGTTGGAAATTAATACGGTTTCTCTACTCAGTACTGATTTGGAACTGTCCTGGACAACATCATTGACTCCTAGGACTGTTTCATATTACTGAGCCTCAGTGCTACCTAAAGAACAAGCACACTGCAAATCTTTTAGTTCTTTAATCAAGCATCAGGCTGTGTGTTTATCTTAAATTCCAGTGTTATAGTTCCAGTAAGATGCTGCACTCTAATGTTATACACCCTTGCCTTGTTTATTCTCTGATCTCAATAACCATGTAATGTGTTTTACCTGTTTAGTAACCTTATTGTCTGATATACTGCAACACATTTTTTCCTCACTGTGTCATTCTGTGGCATTGTAATATGTACATCTAAAAATGCCCACCTTTTATTTATGCATTTATTTAAGCACTGTATTCTCCTCACAATATCTGCATTTCCACTAATTCTATCTGTCTCTTTAGCAGTTTTTTCTTTGTCCTTCTTTCACCATTTTGCTGTTGGGTGTGTCCATAAAATTTCCTGTACGGTTTTACTTACAGTTAACTTTCTCCCTTCTTTTCCCCTCTTCTTAATATTTTTCGAACATTAATGACAAGAAGTAGGGCATATGCTTTACAGTCTCCTACATGTTTAATAAAGTCCAAAAAAAGTCCAATATTTCCAGATTTTCTTGTTCTGTCATGTTTCACAAATGTAATTATTGCTTTGTAAAAAAAAATTCCTGTATGGTGTCCAAAACATCACCTTGCAAGTTAACCAGTTTTGTAGCCCCTTGAAATTGCCCCTTTGTATGATTGTTACAATTATGAGGTCTGGTCACTAGTAACTTATGAAAGAGCTCCTTATCCAAACATTTTACCACATTGCAGTTACAGATATTCTCTCCTCATCTTTTTCCAGGACATCAATGCTCTGAAAGCTCCACTGCAAAAATCACATCACTCTGAAAGTTCACAAAGAGCTCTAATACATGCCTTTATTTATTTTTTGTGAGGAACTTGTACTGTTTGATAAAATTAGGCACATTCATATACTTAGATGCAAAATACTCATCAGACTATCATAGAAGTAAAACAAAATACTCTTTTATAATCCTTTTCAAATACAAAGGATTTAAAAACATTCTCTGTCTCTCTCTTTTGCATACATTTGGCAAATGAACTACACTCCCATTGTCTTGGTCATATTTTACTGCCATCTTGAACTATTTAAGAAATACTATTTCCTGTGCACTATTCCTTTGACTTATCAAACGGGAAGCTTGGCAGGTAGGTTAACTATTGCCATTTTTTTTTCCCTTATCCTTTTTTGTACTGTCAGAACAAACATCATTCAAACAGGCTGGTGGACAAACATGCTTTATTAAAGGCAGCAGTCTCCTTATACACTCTCGTGACTTGTCCCTATTACAACAGTCCTTAATCAATTAGTACTATTATTTTTTGCTGATCATTATTATTATTATTTTTCTGACTAGTTTAGCTTTACTGTGCAGTCTTCATTTTACAGAAGGGACCTGAAAAGAAAGTTGTCAGAATTAAACAGTAGTATAATGCAAGTCTGTAATGGTACAATAACACGAAATATACAACTGAGACAAAAAGTTGTCAGAATTAAACAGTAGTATAACGCAAGTCTGTAATGGTACAGTAGCACGGAATATACAACTGAGACAAAAAGTTGTCAGAATTAAACAGTAGTATAACGCAAGTCTGTAATGGTACAGTGGCACGGAATATACAACTGAGACAAAAAGTTGTCAGAATTAAACAGTAGTATAACACAAGTCTGTAATGGTACAGTGGCACGGAATATACAACTGAGACAAAATGTATGATGATATATTTATACATAATAAGGTCACAAAAGTATGTTACAGTATCATATTAACAGATGACAGATGTGACAACAGTTTATTTTTTAGGGTATAACTCTTCACTCATAGGAACCTTATTACCTATTTCATATAAACATTCTTATCAGATACCACAGCATCATCCCGCATAAGTTACTTCAAGAAATTTCACCCAAGTGTCTGATATACAAAGAATGCATTATGTTAAATAGTACAGCATCTAAATACAGCAGCATTGTCACTTTACACGTCTCTCTGACAGGAAGTTGCACAGGAAATCAATAAAATCTTAGATCTTAGTTTATTTTAGAGTCAAATGGCATTGAACAAAATTCTTTTCAGTTTTGTCACAAAAATACACATAATCCGGTTATATTTACCATCTATTCAGTGAAAACACCAGGATTTCTTATAAGAGTATACACATTTACATGAAATTTAGACTGATTAGTTGGACAAATGAAGGCAGAGGTTCAAGATTCTTTTTGCTGAGAATGGCAATTATCACAGTTTCCTATTATGAGCAGAAACAACTGTGGAAAGGAATTGTTCCATAAGTGAATGCAATACAATCAGGAAAATGGTTAAGGTGGGATACCATCAGACTTCCAAAGCAGGCTGTGATTTTATGATTCTTATTACGCAGCATTTCAAGTGAATGGCTGTTATGTGACAAAATTCTAGCAGTTTCATCTGCAGGATACTTTGTCTAATTAGACATTTGTGTAATCATTTTTATTGGTGACTCTCCAAGTGTTTAGATTTTTATATTGGGAATGGTATTGCAATTTTTGATTGCCTTTTTCCTTGAGGATAATTTAAGCTCTGAAGCTGCTGTGAGACTGCAATGCAGATAGGATTACTTAAAATGATATTACACTTGTGATTTATAAGTCCTTTTCCTCTGTGTTTAGTTTAGACCTATCACAGTGCATGTGGTGGGTTGGGGTGGGTGTGGAGGTAAGACAAAAAGCAAATGTCAGTTTAAGACCTTAGAAATATTTACTTTTAAAAAATACAGGACTATTTCCCAATAATATACAAAAATGTATACAATGTGTGTGTCTGCATGTCTGTGTGCTCACATGCATGTGTATATGTGTGTGTGCATGTGGAGAGGGGTACACACAAGCACAAAATGACAAACAGTTCCATAGCAAGAACATGAAACACTTCGGCAACATGAAGTGGTAACGTTTATACATTTAAACTGACATTCAAAAGCAGCCTCTTAAATTACTCCTCACTAACAAGAACACTGACATGTCCCTTCACAGCTTTTAATCTGTTTGTATCAAAATCCACTAGGAGCATACGTAATCCAGCCTTGGTAGGTATAAAAGGCACAGTGACCGTCACTTCTTGTCCAGGTCGAATCTCTTCAGGCCTGCCAATGAAAGAAAAATAATTATTTTTTAGGTGGGAAGATTGGTAGCTTGGATTCTAAAATATATGTATTTTTTCTCCACAGTTATTTGAAGACTTTTGTTTTAACAGCTAAATTTAATGTCAAAAGATTTCTTGCAAACATGGCAGTATGGCAAAGGCACATAAGACCATGCATAGTACCCTAACGTGTGGATTCACTCTTTAGTCTAATCTATATCGTAGCCTTACTCACTTAGTCAAAACAGTGAAGTTGCATCCAGGTTTTTTCTTCTTGGTGTTAAATCTTTCCTTGCAGTCAGTCTGCTAAATCTTTACATTTTCCATCGTGAAAACTACTGCAGCTTGGTTCAAGAATCTGACAACTCCATGAATCAAAGCAGGTCACATGATATGTGCCTATTACATACTGTTAAATAGGCCAAACCACATTTTATGTCATTCCTTTTTTTTACATAATGGATGCCCTGGCACTGCCACCAGATGTCAGTGATGACGGGCACTGATTGGGAGTTTGAATCTCACCATTGGCAACTCAAATGTGACCGATGGAACCACTTGCCATTCATATCTGCAGACCAGGCTGACACTAGAAGGAGGGTTAGAATTCAACTAATACAAACCAGTGATCAACCAGGGTATACAAAAGGCAGGGGTTATGGTCCTTGGATTCATATTCCAAAAGCTATGCTGACCACCACAGAGATTGTCACTTGAGTCTCACCACCAGTACCCAATAGCTAAAAAAAAAAGTGCATGCAAGTCTGACTCAATAATCAATTTATCAAATGCAACTTGTCTTCAAAAGCACAACGGGAATGTGCACTGTTCTCCTGGATATGGGCTTCCACAATCCGCAGTAACACTAGGACTACATATAGATTTCTTATAGAGATAAGTCTCTGGCCCTGCACTGCAGCAGGTCGCATCCTCACCACTCTCTCTGTGAATCTCGGTGTCTTGCAGCACCCAAACTATGGTAACTGCTTTTCAAACAAATTATTTTTCCTACATACTATACACCCACTTAATTCCAAGGGGAATCTTGCAGAATCCTCCAATTCCCCCACCTTTCTTTTTGGCATGCTAGTATTGACACCTCTCTAGATATAGCTAGGAACCCAAAATGCCAGTTACCTGGCCACTCCTGATTAAGCCAACTATAAATTACAAAAATTGGTATCGCGCTGGTATTATGTTCAAGTAGTCTGGATAACTGGAGCTGGAAACTGTAGTTTTGTAAAACTACAATGCTAAATAACAATAACCCCCTTCTCAGAAAATAAATAACATTAATACATTAATAACTAGTAAATTCCAGCCAAAAGATCTTAAAAAAATGAATAAATAAAACAGCATTGATGAAGATTAAATATGCAGTATGACAGTAAACTCAAATAAAATAGCAGTCAGTTATATAGACAGAAATATGTACAGAAAAATCTGATCTACAGCAAAATAGCCTCACTATCTCTAACTGAAGAAATACCAGTCCCAATGTTTTTAAATGTAAAAAATGTAATGCAAGGCAGAATTCAAATGCAAAACTTCACAGATGTAGCACCAAAATCCAAGCAAAAGATTAGCTGACAAAACAATGCAAGATAGTTCCCTGCTGGGAGTTCCCCTTCCAAATATATATATCTCAGCTTATCAATCTGTTGCCACACAAAAATGGGGATTACTGGAATGCACCATTTCCTTTCCCACAAATAACAGGTGCAGTTCCATTACATTTGATTATATTAGTTCCTTTCTTACACAGAAGACCACGGGATTCTCCATATTCACAAACTAATGCATTTGAATTCTAAGGATGCTATTACCATCTGCCCCTCTGAAGTAAATTCTAACTGCATTCTTTATATCACATTTTCCTCCTGATTCAGTTGTGTGACTTAATTACAAGCAAGTAGGTCCTTCCTGACACAGAAAAACAAGAACTTGCATTTTATATTTCATTTGCAAGATTTATGCATTTATTTTCCTCTCATCCCCTTTTATATTCAAAGGGGAAAGGTCACAAGGTTGTACAAATTTTTATGCCACACGAAGCACATATATTGCAGAGATCACAGAACTCAAAGCAAAAGTTATGTATTCACCAAAAGATGCATTTATGTTGTCCATTTTCATTCTTCTTCAACTGATGGGTCTTGGATCTGACTCTGCTACTTCTACTAGACTCACACATCCAGCTATTGAGCTCCTCCCTTTATCCTTAATGCCCCACTATCCTAGCACATCTCAGATCTAGTTTGCTGCCTCAACACTAACATATACACGACACCATATCATTATGAAAAGGTAAGATAAAGGCATACAGATAGGCTAGAGCCCAAATAGGTAACAGATGGGTTTCCAAAGGGACATCCCTTAGGCCTTACTAGGAAGAGAGAGAGAGAAGGTGGGTTGGATGGTGGAGTTGAGGAAGAATGAAGGTGGACAACACAGATGCATTGATATGGTGAGCACATAATTTTTGTATCTGATGTTGCCATTTTCATTCATTCCCCAACTGATGGGACAGAGTCCCTAGCTAGATGAAGCTTGCGTGGCCCTCATGGAAGGATATTCTGGAGTACAGCAGAATGAAATTCTGTCCTATTTCTGGATAGCATGTCTAAGTTGTAAAAAGCAACAAAGGTATGAACACTGGACTGAGTGGCAGCTGTCCAAATATCAGACTCCATGGAATGTGCTTTGGGGTGGTTCGGTAAAGATAAATCTCTTTCTTTATAAACAAAGGATATACAATCAGTCGCCCATTTAGCCTGTGTCACTTTAGGCACTACTTTGGGTCTATATTCACAAGTCAAAGAAAAACTACATCGAATGTCTATTCCTTGAAGAGTAATCCATGAACGTCACTTTCATCAAAGAGTGAAATCATCATAAAAAAATAATCAAAAGGTAATAGATGGCCAACAACAAGGAAGTAACGCACTGTATAAGGTAAACTAAACAAAACTTTTTAAAATTTGCTCTTTTCCCCACCATAGTGTGATCTCTGATTTGGTATATATAGTATGAGGGATGGGGGCACAGCCCCCCACCTTCATGGGTTACTTCCTTGTTGTTGACCAACTATTACCTTTCAGTAATTTTTTTACGATGATTTCACTCTTCGATGAAAGCAATGTTTGTTGATTACTGTTTGTGGAATAGCCGTTTTATGAAGTTTTTCTTCAATGTGTGAACATAGTCCTCACTGCTTTACCCAATTTGATCTTGGGGAAAGATATAAATAATTGGTCAGTTTTCCTGAAATCTTGGGTTCTGTGCAGATAAAATCTAAACTTTCAGTGCACATCCAAAAGATGCAGCAAGTATTCACCTTTGTTTGAGAATTTCAGAAAGAACACAGATAAATTGAGGACCTGGTTTATGATAGAGTGAAAGCCGCCTTATGTAAAAAAGATGGGTTTGTACATAATGAAACACTTTCCTTATGGAAAGTCAAGTATGGAGATCTTATGGAGAGGGCTTGGAGTTCAGACACTCATCTAGCAGAAGTGATAGTGACCAGAAAAATTGTTTTCCAGGACAAGAACTTAAGGTCAATCTTAGCTGAAGCCTCAAATGGAGGCTGGGTAAGAGCTTGTAACAGATTAGCCATATCCCAAGGGGGTAGGATCTTTAAATGGGGGCCTGAGAGGGTGGCAGTGGAAGGGGTCAAAAACACCAAGTTCCTGGGGATGCACATCTCAGACAACCTATCCTGGTCGACTCATATTAGCCACACTGTTAAGAAGGCACAACAACGTCTGCACTTCCTATGGAAACTGAGGAAGGCAAACTTGTCATAGTCCATCCTCAAAGCCTTCTACAGGGGGATCATCGAGAACATCCTCTCAAATAACATCAAAGTTTGGTATGGTAACTGCAAAACATCTGACCGCAAGGTTCTCCTGAGGGTAGTGAGGACAGTGGAAAAGTCATTGGTTCCTCGCTCCCATCCACGGATGATGTGCACAAGACTCGGTGTGTGGAAAGGGCTAGGAAGATAATCAATGATCCTACTCACCCTGCCCATGGCATGTACTTCCGCCTTTCCTTGGGCAGGCGGTATCACAGCTTACACTGCAAAACATCTAGATTGAACAGGAGCTTCTTCCCTCTATCCATAAGCTGCTGAAATTGAATGCCAGCCATGACAGTGAATAATCAGATCAATATGCCACTTGTTGTGAAATATCATCTTTAGTAATCACTCTGGTAAATTGCTTCAATAACTGGTACAGTTATCCTAATTTCTTATGCAATTACTTCCTGAGTGTGCAATAGTCAGGAGTGAGTCACCACTCTATTCTTGTGCAATATGAACATCAGAATATATCATATTACAACAGATGAAGTGCAATATCTAAGCAATCACAATGTGAAGTCATAGTCTTTGCAACACCTATTAGTATAACATTGTCTGATGTCTTCCTGTCCAATTGTGGTAATTTATTGTGTTGTTAATATTTTAATTACTACTGTATGTGCATTTGTCTTACTCTCACTCAGACATTGTTATGTCCTGCACTGGGACCAAAGCAATGTCATTTTGTTCAGCTTGCACTAATGTGTATATCTGATCGACAATAAAGTTTACTTTGACTTTGAGTAAAATGGTAATCTTAAGGAAGACCTTGCACAATTTCAAAGAAGCAAAGGAGGAATGATTCTCTTCTGAGTGAAAATTTGAAATAGCTGCTTGATAAACTTTAACAGTAGAATAACTCACCCCATTGATACAAATAAAAGCCAAAAAGTCAAGAACCACTAGACTGGGGCAGAGAAAGGGTCCAGGTGTCTCTGAAGGGCCCAATCTGAAAATCCTTTTCATTTACTTTTGTATTTTTTCCTGGTGGAAAGCTTCTGAGAGGATAAAAGTATATGTCAAACTGGAGAGGAAAGCCTGAACTGTCTAGCTATCACTGGAACTGGAAAACCATGTGGTCAACTTGAGGCCATTGATGTCAGGGTGTTTCATTCCTGTCAGTTGAAATAGAAGGTAGGTATGTAGCTCCAGTACCAAAGGTCGATACAGAAGAGGAGGACAGAAAAGGAATCAAACCTGATGAGGCCAAAAGGGGACAATAAGGATGACTGTACTCTTCAACCAGGATGCTTTCTGTAGAAATTTGGGGATGAGGGGTAGTGAGGGCTAAGTGTAGACAAGACCAAAGATCATGGACTAGAGCATGTCTCAGTGACTCATCCTGTGGAAGGACCAGTGAGAAGAACCTGCTGAGCTTGTTGTTGAGGGGAAGCAAAAAGATCGCATCATGGCTGGCCCCACTGGCAAAAAAATCTTTTTCGCCACTCTTTGATTGAGAGACCACTCATGAGGCATCAAAATGAAACTGCTTAGTGTATCTGCAAGCACTCTGGTTTTCCCCAGTATGTGGATTGCCATAAAAAAGTGAATGGAAGAGATGACCCACTGTCACATTCTCATTGCCTCCTGACACAGTGGGTAAGATCTGGTTCCACCATGTGTGCTGACATACCAGACGACTGACATGTTGTCTGTTGTATCGCAATCATCCCTGAAGGAAGAACACATTGAAAAGCCTGAAATGCTAGTAGGACTGCTCTCATTTCTAGGACATTGATTTGCAAACTGATATCTTGTGCAATAAGTACCAACTGTAAAATTTTTGTGCAATAAATATCATGTTTCCTTAGTGCCAACAGAATCCTGTGAAGTAAGAAGTAGCTGTGGAATTCTGTGCAATAAATATCTTAATTTCATTCAGTTGCACTTGTTGTGTAGTCTAAATGACAATAACGTTTACTTTGACTTTGAAATTGGCCTCTTCTGGGACCACACACTTTGGACTGTCCTTCCCAAAAAATGCCCCCACACCTAATTTGGGAGGCATCCATGGTGACTTTGGCTACTGGCTGTAGAAGAACAAAGGAGCAACCTTAATAAACTTTTTCTGAATGAATCCACCAAAGAAGATATTCCTTCCAAACTTTGGAAATCTTGACTGGAGTGCTTAAAGGATGCTGCAGAATAGACCACTACACTGACAGTCAACTGCAGGACCCACATATGAAATCTGGCTAATGGAGCTCAAGTTATTGCTGCTGCCATTGATCCTAAGGTTTGCAGCACTAGCCTTGCTGAAGGTTGAGAATGGATGATCACGATACTTGTAGCCTAAAAATATAAACTATTTTTCGAGGAAACAAAGCTATCTGGTTGATCTCATTTAGACAAGCACCCATGAACTCCAAAGTCTGAGTAGGCGTAAGTTGAGATTTTGTGTAATTGAGCATGATGCATTGCTTGAATCAGTAAGGAGCCAGTTGTCTAGCTATGGAAACACACAGAATCCCAGCAGTCTAAGGCGAGCCGCTAAACTGCCATAAAACACCCTGGGGTCTGTGGTGAGGCCAAAGGACAGTGATCTGAACTGATAATGACTGGCTCTGAGCCAGAAGTGGAGGTATGTCCTGAAGCACCTGTTCATCTTGATATGATAGTATGCATCCTGAATATCTCTTGAGCACCTCCAGTCTTCCTTTCTCAGTAGAGGCAAAATGGACTGAACCGTTACCATCCAGAACTTTGAGTATTTTACATATTGGTTTAGTTGGCTGAGATCCAGAATTGGTCTCAATTCCCCTGTCTTCTTTGGCAGTAAAAAGAATCTTGAGTAAGTTCCGGATCCTTGCTGGTCTGAGGGGACTTTTTGGATGATACTTTTTTCTAGCAGCTTTACTATTTCCAAGGCTGTTTCTTCCCACTGATTGAGTGAGACATTGGGGATGTTCTTCATTTTTACTGGAGGAATTTGGGAAGATGATAATACATAATTTTCTGAACCCAAGTGTCTTTTGTGATGGATGCCCAGGGGTCCAGGTGCAGAGATAAGCACCCCCCCCAACTACCTCCACAGTGCAGCAGTCAGACAACCCTTAAGGAGTGCTGTTAGGGATTTTCAGAGAAGGTATCTCTGAAGTCCTGGTTCTGTGGGATATCCCTGCCATGAGAATGGCATCTTCCATTAGAGTTCCCCTCTCTGCCACAGGAAGGACTATGGAAGGACTATCTCCTTGTGAGTCCTTGAAAGGCCCTTGGGACTTGTGAAACCACATCCTTTTACCACTTTGTTGATTCGTGGAGAAGGATCTCTGAGGTGTAGAAAAATGGATCCCAATGGCAGACAGGGTCTTCTGGAGAGTGTTTCCTTAGCTTTTGTGCTGAACAATGATGATACATCAAAAGAAGCACCGATGAATGAAGACTTGTAGGGCTCTGCAAAATCACATAGGAGCATGCAGGCATGCCTCCTGACTGCAATGCCTAAATCCATAGCCCTAGAGTTAAACTCAGCCACATGAGAGATCAATATCATGGATATGTTGGAAATTGACTGAAGGGTTACCACTTGTGAAGAAACTTGTTTCTGGTCCTCCACAGACTTGAACCCTGAAAAAGATTTGGAATGCTCCTTGGTCAAATCCCTTTGCAGTCTGGTAAAGTGTGCCAAATAATTCAGTGACCAAACAGCAATGGTTACCGAGGCATAAATGAGCTTGCTAAATTTGTCCAAGGCCTTGGACTCCATATTAGGGGATGGTCAGATAAACTCTGTTCTGCAAGCTCCCTCTTAGTGGCTGCCACCATCACCACGGCATTCATTAAAACTCCCTTAGCCCAGTGGGCTTTATCTTTGGGTGGAGCTAAAACGTATCTGGATTCTTAGGTATGGGTTCTGTTGTATCCATCTCCTTTCATGCTTGGTGTGAGATAATGTTCATCAAATCTTCAGCTGGAGGGACTGGCCAAGATATAGCCAGGCCAGCCCCAAAAGCCTCCAGAAACACCAACTCCTCTTGGGAAGAGGCTTTGTAAGACCATCCACCTCTCTGTTTAAGAAGTTCCAGGATGTCTCCAAAGGAGACATCATCAGTTTGAGATCTGGAGGCCCCTCACCTTCATCGAAGTCCATGTCTTTGGTGACAGATTCCTGAGGGGAATCTAGGTGTCTCCTTTTGCACATGCTCTTCCCAGGGACCTCATCAGTGGGATAGTCTGGTGAAGTATCAGAAGTGGGTGGAGAGTTCTCTGTGAGGACTGTCTGAAGACTAGTACTGGGTGGCGGTCCTGATGGAATAGGAATATCAGTCTCAGACCTTAAGTTCAATGAAAGAAGAAAAATAGGATCTGAAGAGGGTAAGGATATCCTCCCTCTGGGTATAGAGAAAGCCCTCTCCACTATCTCAAAGGCAGATGGTCCAGGACAAACAACAGCTGGTCACACCATCACTGAAACTACCTGCACCAAACTCTGTATCCCCGTACATCCCTGCCTTGAGAAAGGTGTAAGAGCCAAATTATCCAATGCAAAGGCAAGGAGAGGCAAGGACAGCTCTTTTAGCTTCAAAGTCAACCCTAATTCCCCACAGCTGGTGCCAAAGCTTCTTCTCCGAGAGTCCTCCTGCTCGGAAGAGATCAGATACAGGCAACTCAGAAGCATGGTCGAAGTGGAAGAATGGCCTGTCTTCAGATCTGACAAGGTCATCCTCGAAGATGTAGATCGGAGGGCTCCAAAATCAGTGGTTGGATTGGAGAGGGCAATATAACATTATGTTAAGAAGACGGCAGGCTCATGAGTCCAATGGGAGATGGAGATGGAATTACCCCCTTCTGGATTTGAGCCCTGAGAAACGTCCTCATTATCCTGTCCACCTCTGCCTCAGATAAACTACTGGAATAATTAAAGGATGAACTACATGGAAGTTAGTCTGAAGGGTTTCCTCAGTGTCTCTTGTAAGAAAGGCGAATGTAGCCGAGGAGTTATCAGATCTGAGGAGAAAACATGGAGATTGGATCCATGGAGATTTGGTGCTTAAAGTTGTAGGATGCAAGGCTGACATCAGATCCAGTTTCTTGAAGAACGGTCAAGGGACCATTTCCTGCACTCCTTTTCTTTTGGTGCAGAGTCATGCTTTCC
Organism: Protopterus annectens; assembly: GCF_019279795.1. Taxonomy (NCBI): domain Eukaryota; kingdom Metazoa; phylum Chordata; order Ceratodontiformes; family Protopteridae; genus Protopterus; species Protopterus annectens. Next base: position 1,896,577,533 of record NC_056741.1, read on the forward strand.
TTTATCAAGTTTACTGGATGGGGTTTGAGCTCCAGCTGAGATAAAAGCAGCAGGAGAAGGTAGGAAGCCTTTAACACCAACTTATTTCACCTGTCACTCAATGCATGGGAGTTGAATCCCAAACAAACTTCTAAAAGGCAGAGCCCAAACAATAAACACACTCCTTGTGGGCATCAGAATTAGGGATCTTATGCCCACAGAAAGTACATTTATTAAAGCCGGTACATTTGTCAGCCATATGGAAACAACAGAAAGAAAGAATTTTTTATATATATATATATATATATATATATATATATATATATATATATATATATAAAAACACAGAAAAAATATGAACAATGGTATTTCAGTCAGAAGTACCCTAAGGTAGGGAAGAAAGAAAAAGGAAAGAGTACAACGGTTTCTCAAAGAATGCCCTTGCAAGGGTAGAAAGGCCTAACTAGAAAGGGAATTTAAAATATTAGAAAAGGGTTTGAATGTTAAGATGAGTCTGCATAAGGGCAGAGGAAGGAAAAGGAAACAGGTGGAATGTTATGGTGAGTGCATAACTATGTTATCTAATGTCAATTTTCACTTTATCCTCACACTTGGGAGAGAGTGCCCAGCTACCGACTTTCCTGAGTGGCCTCATGGGAGGATATTCTTCAGGACCATTGAACTGAAAGAGGCTCTTCCCTAGAAATCATAGCTTGTAGTGAGCAGTAAAGGTATGAGGGGTAGCCCAGGTTGCTGCAGCGCAAATGTCATCCATGGATGCTCTAGACTGAAAAAAGGATGTAGGAGATCCTTGATAATCTCCTAGCTCATGAGCAGAAAATCTGTGTCTGAGCAATGTGGTGGCAAACAAGATCTAAGGTATGTCATGATGGTGTGGCATTATGGGTCAAGGCATAAGCTTGACAGCCAGATCCGTGAGTCTAGTAACAATGTCTGAATTGGATGCAAGGTTGGATCAGAGACCCATCAGCTGAGGAATGAATGAAAAGACATCAGATCATATCTTTACAAAGGTGCCAACATTCTGAATTAAGAAAAAAAATACATCACATTTTAAATCAATTTTTCTACCCCTGCACCACAGGCAGTAATAATGTCCATCTGAAAAAAAAAAAAAACTGATATAAACAAAGCACCCTGTCAAATAAGTAAGTGCTTAATTAGTAAGCAAGTAACACATTATATTTACTAACTATTATTGACCAATTTTTAATGGGTCCATGCATAATAGTGAAATCAGCTCTCTCTTCTCTGTAGCTGAATATTTCAGGGAAGGCCCGTAAAGAAACTGTATTTTTGTTTCACAGAGTGGTTATTAAGATTGATTGCTGGTTGTCATGCCTTTCTTTGTAAGTCAGGCAAGTTCTACCCACGCTTGCTTAAGTGATTGCTAAGGTCTCTAGCTTCATCCCAAATTTCAAAGACATACAGCAAGTAAATTGCTAAACTGACTATGGATCTCTCTCAGTGTGTGTAACTCACAGTGGCTGGAAACCTCACAAGGATCTGGTTTCTGCCTTTCACCTATTATTCAGTGGGACTGGTTCTGTTTACATCCCCCGCCACCATCACAAATGGGTAAAGTAAAACTAAATTCAGAGATTAATGATTCCATGGAATGATCTACACTGAAATTTCATTTAAAATTATTAAGACTATCAATTTATTTCTGTGTTTATGGTGGTACCCGAGTTCATGGGAAATGATCTCTGATGCCAACCATAGTTTGCAGTCACAAATGGAACCCCCCCCCCCCCCCCAGTTCTTGAACTACACTGCACCTAATACCACACTTCACCAAGCAAAAATTGTTTCTTCCAAGGGTCCTGCACTAGGAACCAGTACCATAAGGGGATAAAGATCAATGCTCACATTTAAGAAAGATTATCACCATATTCTGTGTTCTGTACCGTTTCTCTATCAGTGAAAGCCAAATGCTGCTGAATACTCTAAGCTGTGTTTACTGATCCTGAAACAGACAGTTGCCTCCTACTAGTACTCAGGAAGCATTACAGAATTAGAATAATTTTGTTCCTTTCATTTAAAGGCAGATACAGCTGATGTAGGCAGCACAAAAAAAGAAGTTATGTCTTACTATAACGTTCCATCTGTGTTGTTGATCTTGGTTCATTCATTACTGATGGGTTATTGGTTCCATCCTCGAAACCGAGCTGGCCATATATCAAGCTCGTGTCAGCCAAAAACCCTCGAGCCAAGGTCCTACCCAGAATGCTCTGCTTCCTGTTACCTCAAATTGAGTTTGCAAGTTGATAGACAAAAGTAGAGACTACCTCTGGTCATAACAGACCTGCAATAAAGGAGTATATGAGATCAATCAGGAACCTCTGGAGGGGGATGGAGGGTGGGGAGTAATGAATGAACGAAGATCAACAAAACAGATGGAATGTTACGGTAAGACATAACTTCATCTGATGTTGTTAATCTTCGTTCATTCCTTACTGATGGGACAGAGTCCCTGGGTGGCCCTCATGGAAGGACATTCCTGAGCACCATGGAGCCAAAAGAAGCTCTACCTCTGGAGGCCAAATCCAATTTGTAATGAAGAATAAAGGTATGAGGTTTGGCCCAAGTCACAGCTGAGCAAATATCATTGAGGGAAGCCTTAGCATGAAAAGCTGCTGAAAATGCCATAGACCTTGTAGAATGTGCTTTCACTATGTAAGGCAAGGTGACATTGTTCTTGTTGTAGATAAAGTTAAGGAAATTTCTTAACCATGAAGCCAATGTAACTTTTGAGACAGGATGACCTAGTCTTGGTCCAGAAAAAGCCAGAAATAGTTGGTCTGATTTACGGTTAGATTTTGTTCTGTCCAGATAAAATCGTATTTGCCTATGAACATCCAAGGAGTGCAGTCAATAGTCTCCCCTGTTAGAGTGGTTAGGAAAAAATACCGTAAGGTCAATAAATTGATTGACAGACCTGTCTGACACCATTTTTGGTAAAAAGGAAGAATTAGTTCTCAGTGATACCCTATCCTTATGGAATATAAGATAGGGAGATTTGATGTATAAGGCTTGAAGTTCTGACATGTGTCTGGCTGATGTGATTGCAATTAGAAACAAAGTTTTCCATGACAGATATTTTAAATCACATGAAGACGCAGGTTCAAAGGGGGAGCTGTTGGGGCTTGCAGGACCAATGCCAAATTTCAAGGTTGTGCTGGTTCTCTAAAGGGAGGTTTTTAGATGAAGAACCCCCTTCAAGAAAGTTTTACAGAGTCTATGTGACATGAGTGAAGAATCCTGAAACCCAATGTGGAAATTCGAAATGGCAGCTAAATGCACATGAATAGTAGAGGCAGACACCCCAGAGTGGAAAAGGTGTGATAAGTAATCCAAAACCACTGAGACTGGGGTTGAGAAAGGGTCTAACTGTTTATTCGCTGCCCATACAGAAAGCCTTTTCCATTTATTGAGATAGATTAGTCTGGTGGATGATTTATGAGATGCAATAAGAATATTGCACACTGGGGATGAGAGGTTTTCCTGCCTGGCAATCATTGGAAGTGGAGAAACCAAGCTGCTAGCTTCAGGGTTATTAGATTGGGGTGAGTCAGACCCTGCAGATGGGAGCTCAACGTTGGGAATGGATTGAGGATCCACGGTTGATCTAGCATCACCTGCCAGACCTGGCCAGAGGAAGGGGAACCAGACTTGTCGAGGCCAATATGGAGCAATGAGGATCACTTCACTTTTCAACTGCCATGCTTTCTTCAGAAATTGGGAGATGAGGGGGAGAGGAGGATAAGCATAAAGTAGACCCGAGGGCCAAGCATGGACTAGAGCGTCTCTTGGTGACTGTCCCCGAGGGGGGATCAGGGCAAAATAGTTGCTGCAGTTGAAGTTGGTTATGGAGGCAAATAGAGTGCAGCAAGGATGACCTCAGTGGTTGAAGATTTTTGCCGCTATCACAGGGTTGAGGGACCACTCATGAGGTTGTAGAATGCACCTGCTCAATTTGTCCGCTATCATGTTGGAGCTCCTGGGAATGTGTGTTGCAATTAGAAAGTGGTTGGAAGACATCGCCCATTGCCATATTCTCAAGGTCTCTCTGCAAAATGGGTAAGATCTGGTGCCCCTTTGCTTGTTGATGTACCAGACCACTGACATGTTGTCTGATTGGATCGCAATAGTCCCTGATGGAAGGATGGAATGAAATGCTTGCAACGCTAGTAGCACCGCCCTCCGTTCCAGGACATTGATATGCAAAAGCACCTCTGTCTCTGACCAGGTGCCTTGGATCGAGTTTCCCTGACATAGTCCCCCACCCCATCAGGGAGGCGTCCGTGGTCACCGTGGCTTTCGGCTGATGGGGGCTGAAGGGGCGAGACCATTGTTAGGGATTTTGAGACATCCACCAGAGTAAATCTTGCTTGCATCTCTGAGTTACACTTATCTGAAAAGACAAAGGATGTTGTAGAGGGTACCACTGAGTGAGAAGTAACCACTGAAGGAGCCTCATGTGGAATCTGGCTAGAGGAACAATGGTGATCGAGGCTGCCACTGACCGCAAGAGCTGGAGTATAGATCGAGCAGGAGATTTGTAGTGACAGAGCAGCAGTTGAACCTGTTGCCTTATTCTTTGAAGCCTGTGGTCCAGAAGAGATGCTGTGCAATTTCTCGTGTCCAACAGTACCCCGATGAATTCCAAAGACTGGGCTGGGGGTCATGTTGGACTTCTCCCAGTTTATAATAATTCCCAGACGTTGTGCTGAGAGGAGAGTGTAGTGGAGGGCTTCTTCCAGTAGATGCTTGGTGGGGGTGGTGAGGAGCCAGTCATCTAGGTATGGAAATACCTGGAATCTTTGAAGTCGCAGGTGAGCGATAACCACTGCCATGCATTTGGTGACCACTCTGGGGGTTGTAGAGAGACCGAAGGGCAGTGCTTGAAATAGGTAGTGACTGGCTCCTATGCGGAAGTGGAGGTATCTTCTTGAGCATTTGTCCATTTTTATGTGGTAATACGCATCTTGAAGATCTACAGAGCACATCCAATCATCTTCTTCCAGAAGAGGAAGGATAGACTGAACCGTGACCATATGGAATTTCTCTGTTTTTACAAATTTATTTAGTGTGCTGAGATTCAGAATTGGTCTCCTGTCCCCTGTCTTTTTTGGCACTAAAAGAACCTTGAGTAAAAAATGGATCCTATCTGGTCTTGGGGGACTGTTTGGATGACACTTTTTTATAGAAGCTTTTGGTTTTTGTGTGCTGCTGCTTCCCTTTGACTGGGTGGAACATTGGGTAACACTCTGGATGAGGTTGGACAAAGAAGGAAGGGGATGCGATAGCCTCTGGTTATTATCTGTTGTACCCAAGAATTGGTGGTTATGTTTCGCCAGGCAGCGGGGTACAAGGAAAAATTACCCCAACCGCTTCCAGAGGTGAGCAGTTGGGCAATGCTTCAGGAGCGCTGATAGGGTTGGCCAGAGAAAGAATCTCTGGAACCCCAGTTTCACAGACCTCCTCTGCCCTGAAAGAGGTGTCTTCCATTGGAGTTTCCCCCTCTGCCTCTAGGGGAGAACTCGGCATGTGCTTCATGGAAAGAGCCCTGTGATTTCCTGTGCCACATCTTCCCACTCCTCTGATTTCTGGAGTAGAATCATTAAGGAGTGGAGTATCTGACACCAATGGCAGATAGGGTCTTGCCAACTTGTCCGCACCTTGCCAGTGTATCTTTAACTTTAGGGCCAAACAAAGAAGCGGCCTCGATGGGGGCGTTCATGAAGGAAGTCTTAAAGGAGTCTGCAAAGTCACAAAGGCGCATCCAGGTATGTCATCTGGTGATTATACCCGTGCCTGCTGCTCTAGCTGCTCCTTCTGTTGCGTGAGAAATAAGACACATAGAAGAACTGGAAATTGACTCTAGGGTGGCTATCTGACAAGCTACATTGTCATGAACCTCATCAGAAACAGCTCCTGCCAAGATTTCAGAGAGTTGGCTGATAAGATCCCTCTGGAGCCTCGTAAAGTGTACCAAATAGTTCAAAGACCTTATGGCGAAAGTCGATGAAGCAAACGCATGCTTCCCTAATCTGTCTATCGCCCAGGACTCCTTGTGGGGCAGATGGACAGTTTGGCTCTCTTCTGCCAAGTCTTTCTTAGTTGCAGCCGCCACCACTATAGCATCTACTGGAAGACCTCATGACCAATGGGGATGCTCAGCTGGGGGTGATAAGATCTTATCAGGCCTCCATGGCATCGCTTCCAGGGTGTCAGGAGCCTTCCATGCACACTGGACGATGAGCTGGACAAGCTCACTGGCCGGCGGGGTATCGCAGGAGGTAGGGGGTTGGGCACGAAAGGCCTGCAGGAATATGGATTCCTCTGAGGAGGGATTAGAGGACTTCCAGTCACATCTCTGTCTAAGGATCTCGAGGATGTCACCAAAGGACACCTCATCAGAGGGTGACTGTGAGGATCCTTCCCTGTCATCAAAGTTCGTATTTTTGGTCAAAGGCTCATCAGTGGAGTCCATGTGCTTCCTCTTGCATGAAGTTTTGCAGGGTATTTCCTCAGTGGGAGGTTCTGGGGAAGACTGCAAAGAGGGGGTCTCTTGAGGAGGAGAAACCTGAGGCCCTTGTGCCCAGTGTCCGACGATTGTGGCTTGTAAGAGTTGCGGCACAGAGGGGAGAGAGGACTCTGACATGTGGGGTTTGCCAGAGGAGGCAAGTGCCCTCTGTATAGCCTGGAAGGCCGGCCCACCCAAGGAGGGATGGAAGCCCGGAACTGAGCATGACAACCTCGGAATTGGGGTCCTACCCCACCCTGATGAGCCGACTCCCAGACCAGGAGTCTCAAGAGGACTGTGAAGCATGAGAGGGAGGATTCCTAGAGGGTGCCATAGAAAAAATTGGCGTGGAACCAAGAATGCCCTCCCCCACAGCACAGCCACTGGCCTGAGAAGAGCCTGATGCCCAGTGCACCGAGGGCCACAAGGACAACTCCGGTTCCAAAGTGAGATCCACTATTGGGGTCGGAGGGAGGGAAGCTGCTGTCAGAGTAATGGGCTTCGATACTTGGGTGGAAGTCGAAGGAGGAGTGTACGTTGGAGTTGGGGGAGATATACATTCACCTGAAGGAGGGAATGTGGGTTTCGATGGTTAAAAGAGAACTCTGGCCACAAGCAACTGGTCAACAAACCGCAACACATCTTGCTCAGAGAGGCTCCTGGTTGACCTCATAGAGAAACCTGAGGGAGATTCTGGCCTTTCTAGAAAAGGACTATATTGGTTACCAACGAATGGATCCAAGGAAGAAGAGCACTTGGTCCTTGCTAATTCGAGAGGTGCAGAGCCAGGAATCAAGGATGTCTGCACCGAAGAAAATCGCATCGAAGTAGTCTGCACCGATGACGTCAGTGCCATAGGAGTTGAAGGTGTCTGCACTGTAAAAGCAAGTGTCTGTACCAATGGGTATGGTGCTGTCGAGGAAAGTGTCTGCACTGGTAACAATGATGGTGCCAAAAAGGACTGCACTGAAGAGCATGTCGGTGTCAAAAGTGTCTGCACCATGGAAGACAGTAACGTCATACTCAGGGCCAAAGTGGATTGTACCAATGGTGCCGAAGGGGACTGTACCTGCATGGACAGTGCCGGTAAGGGCTGGGACGGAACTGTCGGAGACGTAATTGTTTGCACCGGGAACTCAGGTGCCGGTGTTGATAAGGAGGACATGACTGGAGCAAGAATTAACTGGGGCGGTGCTGAGCCTGGAGCCGAAAGGATCACAGGTGGCAGCGCTGAAGTAGTAGTCATTTTCACCTTCTTATGAGTTGACTCCCTACGATCTCCAGAGGGAGAAGGGACCTTGATGAGGAAGTGGAAGAATACCTCTTACAGGGTTTAGCAGGAGGGGGTGAGCCCTGCAACCCAGAGAGAGCCTCAAAGAAAGCAGATTTGAGAAGACCTTTCAGGATTAACTTGTTCTTTCTCTCGTTAAGAGTCCTGGTTGAAATATTTCTACAAATCCCACACAGGGGATCCACAGTAAGGTGGGAGACATTCAAACAATAGACACACAAGTCATGGCCATCAGAAAGCTGTAACTTACGGCCGCAATCCTTACACTGTTTAAAACTAACACTACTTTTCTTATCTGACATAATGATGTGGAGAAGAACAACAGTATCAAAAAGAGGAGAAAAGGCTATCCAAAAGGGTAAGAAGAGAGAAGAAAAAAGGATTATTAATGATGGTAATGAAGAATTACCTCAAAGGTAAGAAAAGGGTAATAAAGGGAAATAGACTAAAGGGAGAGAATCTTAAGGGTATGATATGATAGGAGAATAATACAAGAAACTGTTTGAAAAACTTTAAAGTAGAAAAGATATATAAACGTTCAAAAAATGATACACTTAGCTGAAGAGAGTGGCTTGACACGGCTGTACAGCAACACGGCAAATGAGATCTGAGATAACAGGGAGCAGAGCATTCTGGGTAGGACGTTGGCTTGAGAGTTTTTGGTTGATGCGAGCTTGATATATGGCCGGCTCGGTTCCGAGGATGGAACCGATAACCCATCAGTAAGGAATGAACAAAGATTAACAACATCAGATTGTTTTTTACATTGTATTATAATACACATTCTTAATTTATCAAAGCATTGGCAACCACACCTCTAAACTTCTAGCACAAAAATTCTGGACAAAGTCAGAAATAATGGGGGGCAGGGATCAAAATCAGGGGCAAATTTTATTGCTCATAAACTTAGAAATTTGCTATAAAAAATAGTTATGTACTCACCATAGCATTCCATCTGTATTGTTCATTTTCATTTCTTCCTCACACTTGGATTCAGATCCGAACCCTTGGATCCAACTCAACAGTTGCAACAGCTCATGGCAACCAAAAAGCTCTTGAACACCCTCCCCTACCCATAATGCCTCACTCTCCTAATTATCTCAGATCCTATTTGCATATAACCATAGGTAAACGGAAATTAGTTTAAATGAAAGTGAGACCATTTCCAGCTTCCACAATAGCCAATAACAAATTAAGGTCAACTCGCTCAAGCAGAAGCCAAAAAGGGGTAGGGGGATGGTGGGTGGGTTTGTGAGGTAAAGCAGAAAATGGACAATACAGATGGAACGTTATGGTGAGTACATAACTATTTTACCTGATGTTGTCAATGTTCACTTTATCCTCACACTTGGGACAGAGTCCCGAGCTACCTTCTTTCCTGGGTAGCCTCATGGGAGGATATTCTTCATGACCATTGAACCGAAAGAAGCTCTTCCCCTAGAAATCAAATCTAGCTTGTAGTGAGCAATAAAGGTAGGAGGGGTGGTACAGGCTGCTGCAGTGCAAATGCCATCCATGGATGCTCTAGACTGGAAAACTAAAGAAGTGGCCACAACTCTAGTGGAGTGAGCCCACATCGACTTTAAAAGTTCCAAACCTTGACTCTTGTGAATATAAGAGATGCAGTCCATGAGCCATTTAGCTAGAGTTACTTTGGTCACTGGAAGACCCAATCTATTTTCAGAGAAAGAGATAAAAAGTTGGCTTTGTTTTCTTATGTCCTTTCTTCTATGAAGGTAAAACGTAATGGTCTATGAACATCTAGTAAATGCAGCATATATTCACCTTTATTGAAGCCAGGGAAGAAAACAAGCAGATTAATGGATTGGTTGATAGTATTCTCTGAAACTATCTTAGGTAAGAAAGAGAGGTTAGTACATAAAGTGACCCTGTCTTTGTGAAAGATTAAATATGACAGCTGGGATGACAAGGCTTGAATCTTAGAAAATCTTGCAGACGTGATTGCTATCAATAATATGTTTTTCCAAGACAGAAATTTAAGCTGATATGTAGCTGCTGGTTAAAAAGGAGGGTGTATAATCTTCTCTAATATTAAATTTAAGTCTCAAGGTGGTAAAGGATCTCTGTAAGGGGGCTTGAGTAAAATAGTTCCTCTCAAGAAGACTTTGCATAGCTTATGTGAAGCAAGGGAGCAACCATCAAATAAGTTCATTGATTAGTACTAGGCTAACTGTCCTTGAGGGCCATTTTAAGCCTAGCCAGTTTCCCCATGTGAAAATCAAATGCCGCACCTTGTATCTGTAAAGTAAATACCTTAACCATTATGCTAACCTCCCAAGTTAATGTGAAAGCTAGAAATTACAGCTAGTTGCACTTTTATTGTAGAATATGTTGCCCCCTCGTTAAACAGCTGTGCTAAAAACTCTAAGATAGTGTGGATAGGAGCTGAAACAGGATCTACATCATTTTGTTGAGCCCAATGTATGTATCTCCTCCATTTACTGCTATATACTTTTTGTGTAGATGGCCTATGGGAGAAGAGTAGGATATGGTGCACTGTTAAAGAGAGCATAGGTTGTTTGGCTATCAGCGGAACTGGAGATACCAAGCTGTCAGCTTGAGACTGCTAATTTTTGGATGAGGCATTCCTGTTGGATGTGACAGAAGGTCTGGAATTGGATCCAGAATCCATGGCTTCCTCCATAGGTGAGGCCAAAGATAGGGAAACCAGATTTTTCAAAGCCAATACAGGACAATGAGGATTACTTCTCTCTTCAACCTGTTCGCTTTCTGAAGAAATTTGAGAATAAGTGGGGTTGGGGGAAAGGCATATAACAGACCAGGAGGTCAATCATGAGTGAAGGAATCCCTCGGGGGCTCCCCCACTGGGGGGAGGGATCAGGGCAAAGTAATTGATGCATTTGTTGTTCAGAGGAGACGCAAAATGATCACTGCAAGCCTGGCCCCACTTGTGGAATGTTCTGCCACCTTCTGATTGAGGGACCACTTGTGAGGCATAATGATGGACCTGGTCAACTTGTCTGCTATCACGTTCGACTCTCCTGCAATGTGTGTTGCTACCAGAAAGTGGTTGGACGAGATTGCTCACTGCCATACTGAGAGTGCTTCTCGACATAGGGGATATTATCGTGTTCCCCCTTGCTTGTTGATGTACCAGACTACCGACATGTTATGCAACAGAATGACTATTGTCCCGGAGGGAGAGCATTCACAAAGCTTGCAATGCTAGTAGCACTGCTCTCATCTCCAGGACATTTATGTGTGACTTGGGATGATCATGTGCTTTGAACTGCTTTTCCCAGATAATGCCCCCCACCCTATCTGTGAAGAGTCAATGGTCAATTTGGTCTTGGAGAGCGGGGGGACAAAGCAGTGACCTTGAGTGAGCTGTTCTGATTGAATCCACCATGACAGATCCCTCTTGCAAGTGTTTGTAATCCTTATTGTGGTTGACATGGGTTGATGAAGGATGGACCACTGTTCCACTAGAAGCCATTGTAATACTCTCACATAAAATCTCACCAGCAGAACCATTATTATTTCTGCTGCTATTGAACCCAAAGCCTGAAGTACTGTTAGAGCAGATACCCCCGAATTTGTGTAATAACTTCCTGACCTGATCTCTTATAGTCATTACTCTTGAAGATGGAAGACATGCTACTATATCTTGATTGTGTTTATGCTTGTTCCCATGAAGTCCAATTCTTGAGAAGGGTGTAAGTTTGACTTTTCGTAAGTTACTGTAATACCTAACAAAGAACACATTTCAAGCACTATGTCTCTTGCGTGTAGAAGTAGATGCCTGGTCAGGGTGGTAATAAGCCCAGTCATCTAGACATGGAAACACTCAGAATCCTTGGTGTCTCAAGTGTGCTGCTACTAGTGCCATATATTTGGTGAACACTCTGGAGGTTGTAGTGAGGCCAAATAGCAGTACTCTGAGCTGGTAGTGACTGGCTCCTACCCAGAACCACAAATGCCTTCTGGATTGCCTGTCCATCTTTATGTGGTAGTATGCATCCTGAAGGTCTATACAGCACATCCAATCATCTTTTCCCAAGAATGGGAGAATGGACTGAACTGTGACCATCTGGAACTTGCTCTGCTGAACTGATTTGTTTAATCTGCTGAGATCCAATATTTGTTTCCAGTCCCCTGCCTTTTTTGGTACCAAAAAAGCAATGAGTAAGTATTGGATCCTCTCTGATCTGGTAGAACTTCTTGGATGACTCTCTTGTCTAGCAGCTTTTGTATCTGCACGGCTGTTTGCTCCCTTTGACTGGGTAGAATATCTGGGAGTCTTTTGTTTTGGGGCAGTGGATGAGAAAAAGGAATGTAGTATCCTGTGGATATTATCCTCTGCACCTATTTGTCATTTGTTATGTCTAGCCAGGCTCTCAAGTGCAGGGAAAGTTGATCTTCAATTGCCTCCAGAGAAGGACAATCAGGCCTCCATTCAGGAGTGCTGAAAGGGCTTCCCAAAGAATGCATCTCTGGACCCTTGATGATACTGAGTTCCTTTGCTACAAGGGTGGCATCTTCCATCATTGTTCCATTCCTGCCCTGGGAGGAACTTTTGCCACATGCATGAGGAAAAAACCCTTGTGATTTCCTGAACCACATTTTTCCACTGCTCTGCTGATATTTTGAATATGTTCTCTGGGAGTGGAAAAATGAACACCCACAACAGAAAGGGTCTTCCCATCTTTCTCACACCTGGACAGCATATCTCTAACCTTTGGGCCAAATAAACTAAGATTTAAAGGGCTCAGCAAAATCACACAAGTACATCCAGGCCTATCTCCTCATAGAAATACCTGAACCCATAACTCTACTCGCTCCTTCAGCTGCATGTGAAATGAGCCTCATGGAGGAGTTTGCAATGGAACATAGGGTAGCCAGCTGTAAGGTAAGCGAAGCCTGTACCTCTTCAGACACAGCTCCTGAGAGGGTATATGAGAGCTCCTTGATCAGATCCCTTTGCAGTCTGGTAAAATGATAAAGATAATTCAGTGGTAATTCAATGACCTCAGGGCAAAGGTTGCTGAAGAGAACACGTGCTTCCCACATCTATCCATCATCCAAGAATCCTTATTAGGAGGATGGATTGTAGAACTCTCTTCTACAAGTTCTTTCTTCATGGCTGCCACCATGACCATGACATCTACTGGAACACCTTTTGACCAAAATTTTTTATCCTCAGGAGCTGTAATTATTTTATTAGGTCTGTGGGGGGGGGGGGTTGGTTTAATGGAGTCTGGATCCTCCCACCCCCACCAAGAGATCAACTCAATGAGCTCATCGGCAAGAGGGGCCACCTAGGAGGTAGATGGATGGATCCAAAAGCCACCAGATACACTGACTCATCCAATGAAGGATTGCTGGGCTTCTAGCCACCTCACTGTTTCAAAATCTCTAGGATGTCCCCGAAGGAAGCATCATCTGGAGGCGACTGTGGGGATCCCTCACCTTCATCAAGGTCAGTATCCTTTGGAGTCTAGGTGTTTCCTCTTACACTTTCTTTTCTGAGGAACCTCCTCTATGGGGATTTCCAGGGAGGTACTGGAAGAGGAGGGGGAACCCTCATCGGTAGGCTGGGGCTTCTGGACCTGCTATCTCTGAGGGAGGTCTGACTGAAACACTGAATGCTGAGTCTGCAAGATGGAAGACTGAGGATCCAACAGGGTAGATGCTGTCTGTGCTGCAGAGGCAGAAATAGCCCTCTCAAAAGTGGACTGACCCTGAGAGGAAGAGAGCTCCTGATCTGATACACCATGCCTTTGGATCCAGGCACCCTCAACTCCACAAAACATTGCCTCTGAAGCCAGAGCTGAAACTGGGTAAACCAAGCCAATGCCTCAAGAAGCAGCACCAGGTCTGAAAATGATCCTATGCCTAGGACCCGAATGGTCCGTCATGGCCCCGAGAGCTCCCTGGCTCCGAGAAGACTGAGGAGCTTAGAGCAGAAGTCAGAGTTGAGTTAAGAAAGGACCTTGGATCCAACTTAGACAACATTGGATGGCTTGGACCCGAAGGCTGCAAAACCTCCAGAAGGTTGGAGGAGGAATCTGAAGAAGGGGGAAACTCCTGACTCTCAGGGGTAGGAGCCAAAGACGACCTTGCAAAGCCCTGCACCCAAAGGATCTTCTTGATCATCCTCTCCACATTATCTCCTGTGAGGCGTCTGGCTGAGTGGGTTGATGATGCTAAGGGTGACTTCAGTCTCTCCAGGAAAGGAGAAGGTATTTTACAATGGAACAGGGTCAATAGATGGAGAGTACCAAATTCTGGGCAATAAGATGATCGGTTTGAAAGGGCTCCCCTTAGGATCCAATGGCAACCAATCCAAACCATCCTTAGGAGCAGATGTGCTCAGACATGAAGCTGTTGCATCCAATGGGGGAGTCCTAGAAGTCTTCTGATCCAAGAAAACCTTAGAATCTGACATTTTAGCAATTTTTGGAGACTGCACCAACTGCAACTTTGCAGCCGAAGAGGACCTTTTTCTTGCCTTATCCAATGATCTAGAGGACAAGGAAGAAGCTAGGCTAGGTCTTTCTGATTTTGAAGAATCTTTCTGCTTTAGCTTTTTATTGGGGGCAAGAAATGGCCTCCCCAAATGAGAAGGGCAACATACCCTTCAAGGTCAATTTGTTGCAGCATTCCATAAGGGCCCTGTAGTTGAATGCCCCACAGATGTCACATTCTTGCTTTAGATGTTGTGGGCCTAAGCAGTATATGCAAAGCTCATGTGAGTCTCTTAAAGGAATTTTGTGACCACATTTGGATGACTTCTTAAAGCTAGCCAGCTTATCCATTTTTTCAGTCATATCCAGGGACAGAAAGAGAGAGACAGAAAAAGAGAGAGGGAGCAACAGGAGCAACCTTTTTTTTTTTTTTTTGGAAAGGAAGTAACAACAAGCAGAGACTACTAATGATAGTTTTTATTGACACCAATGGTACAGTAAAAAGAAGGAGAGGCAATCACTGAACAGAAAAACGAGGGAAAAGACAACTAATGATAGTAGTCAAGAGGTATGTCTGTATAAGGTAAAAAAGGCACAAAAAATTAGTTAAAGGAAATGTAAGGGAGAGATTTAACAGTTAGCTTTTAAGAAAAGGTAAAAGATGAGAGAAAAAACTCATAAATTACACCAAAAAGAACTTAACTGCCTGACAGCTGTTGGAAGGACCACATCTTCATGAAACGGCAAATGAAAGCTGAGGTAATTAGGAGAGAGGCATTATGAGTAAGGGAGGGTGCGCGACAGCTTTTTGGTTGCCATGAGCTGTTGAGACAGCCGAGTCAGATCTGAGGGTTCAGATCCGCACCCACGTGTGTGAATAAAGGGAAAATTAACAACATCAGATTAAAGGTTTGCAATACTGTGCATTTTCTGATGGATATGAAGTTTGAAATTCAAATGCATGTGATTTACTGATTTAGTCCTGAATGATTTGTCAGAAAAACACAAATTTTATGAGGAACAGTACAAAAATATAAGGCAAAATATGGGCATTCTACAAAATTCTGTACAGTTTGGAGGTACGCTGATAAGGCAACAAGAGTATAGAATACAAATTATACCTGCATTTCCTTCTTTCTGATTTTTGAGATTCTTTTCTCTCTTACTCTGGAGTTGCCCCTTGAGAGAGACTCAGATAAGTATGAATACACACAGTTACACACAACCTCCTGGCCAGGTGCTGCACAGTAAAGATTGTGCCATTATATGAAAAGGTTACATTACTATGACTGTGAGTTGCAGAGAGGAAAACTTTATTTGCTATGAGAGCACAGCTGACTGTGGTATTTTGTTCTTCATGGAGAACATGTTATTGGTGCTTGACAAGTATTAAGAAGTGATTCTCTAGTTATGTACACTGTTCACAAAAAGAATTACAGACATGCCTGGAGGAACATGACTGAGAGGAATGACTTGTCTGATCTGAATCTGAAGGGTGGATTGTTTTTGAATTTGTGTGATAGTTATGAATTGTGTATAACTAATACCATGTTTAATCACAAAAATTAATTTATATAAGCATGGCACTAGAACACCTTGAGCCAAAAATCAATCATTGACTTTGCAGTCATGTCAAAGTCCATTAGCTCTGAACATCTAGGTTAAAAGAAGTGGTAAATGATTAAAAGGTCACCTGTTGGTACTTATTTTTGTTAAATGGATCAGCTAGAAATTAGACATCATAAACATTTATGTGCAATGAAAGTGTACTGATAATGGCTCTATACAGCATAATGAGTTCCACTCCCAACTCTGGAAGAGCTACTTTAAAATACAAGGGAGGCTGATGACAAGGAATCTGAATAATCTCTGTTCAAGACCTAAGTAACTGAAGCAAAAGTAAGGAACTGCTGCCAAAACGTAGTCATTATAGGTTCATAGGTTAGTACTAGGCTAACTGCCCTTGCGAGCCATTTTAAGCCTAGCCAATTATCCTTTGTGAGACTCAAACCCTGCACCTTGTGTTTGTAAGGCGAACACCTTAACCATTAGGCCACCCT
>NC_056741.1:1897302789-1897320659 GCF_019279795.1 Protopterus annectens
CACTTCTTTGATATTCTGTGTTTAACTCCTAGCCTAGGGGGTTTCTCCTGCCATATAAGTGTTAAATCTTGTGTTTTTTCTGCTAAATATGTGAAATAGTGGCTAAAATTTACCCACAATCAACTGGATGTATAACCTAAATTAAGTAAACTTTTATCTGCACTTTTTCCATATACAACTGCATTTTATTTATTTTCTTCACTGAATATTAATTTAACTAAATATTTTGGTCTCTCTCTGTCTCTACAGGGAGCTTGTTAGAAGTGCAGCCAGTGGTAGCAGTCGGGAGTAGTTTCACTTCTTTGATATTCTGTGTTTAACTCCTAGCCTAGGGGGTTTGTCTTGCCATATAAGTGTTAAGTCTTCTGTTTTTTCTGCTAAATATCTGAGCTATTGGTGGCTAAGATTTACCTGCAATCAACTCTATGTATACACTAAATTAAGTACACTTTTATCTGCACTTTTTCATATAGTCCTGTATTTTTATTTATTTTGTTCACTGAATATTAATTGAATTGAATATTGTGGTTTCTCTGTGTCTCTACTGTGAGCTTATTAGAAGTGTAGCCAGTGGTAGTAGTGTGGGCTAGTTTCACTTCTTTGATATTCCATGTTTAACTCCAAGCTATATAAGTGTTACATTTTGTCTTATTTCCACTAAATAACTGAGCTTTTGGTGGTTAAGATTTACCTGCAATCAACTAGGCGTAGAAGCTAAACTAAGTACACTTTTATCTGCACTTTTTTATCTGCACAGGAGGTTTGTCTTGCAATCAACTGGATGTATAACCTAAATTAAGTACACTTTTATATGCACTTTTTCCATATACTACTGCATTTTATTTATTTTCTTCACTGAATATTAATTTAACTAAATATTGTGGTCTCTCTCTGTCTCTACAGGGAGCTTGTTAGAAGTGCAGCCAGTGGTAGCAGTCGGGAGTAGTTTCACTTCTTTGATATTCTGTATTTCACTCCTAGCCTAGGAGGTTTGTCTTGCCATATAAGTGTTAAGTCTTCTGTTTTTTCTGCTAAATATCTGAGCTATTGGTGGCTAAGATTTACCTGCAATCAACTCTATGTATACACTAAATTAAGTACACTTTTATCTGCACTTTTTTCATATAATCCTGTATTTTATTTATTTTGATCACTGAATATTAATTGAATATTGTGGTTTCTCTGTGTCTCTACTGTGAGCTTGTTAGATGTGTAGCCAGTGGTAGTAGTGCGGGGTAGTTTCACTTCTTTGATATTCCATGTTTAACTCCTAGCCTACGGGGGTTGTCTTGCTATATAAGTGTTACATCTTGTCTTTTTTCTGCTAAATAACTGAACTGTTGGTGGTTAAGATTTACCTTCAATCAACTAGGCATAGAAGCTAAATTAAGTACACTTTTATCTGCACTTCTTTTGATATACTATTACATTTTGGTTATTTTTTTCACTGAATATTAACTGAATTGAATATTGTGGTCTCTTTGTGTCTCCATAGGGAGCTTGTAAGAAGTATAGCCAGTAGTACCAGTGGGGGGTAGTTTCACTTCTTTGATATTCTGTGTTTAACTCTTAGCCTAGGGGGCTTGTCATGCCATATAAGTGTTACATCTTGTGTTATTTCTGCTAAATATCTGAGCTGTTGGTGGCTAAAATTTACCTGCAATCAACTGGACATATCAGCTAAATTAAGTACACATCTATCTGCACTTTTTCCATATAGTACTGCATTTTATAAATTTTTTCACTGAATTTTAATTGAATTGAATATTGTGGTCTCTCTGTGTCTCTACAGGGAACTTCTTAAAAGTGTAGCCAGTGGTAGCAGTGGGGGTAGTTTCACTTGTTTGATAGTCTATGCTTAACTCCTATCCTGGACAGTTTGTCTTGCCATATAAGTATTACATCTTGTGTTTTTTCTGCTAAATATCTGAGATGTTGGTGGCTAAAATTTACCTGCAATCAACTGGACATATAGCCTAAATTAAGTACACTTTTATCTGCACTTTTTCCATATACTACTGCATTTTATTTATTTTCTTCACTGAATATTAATTTTACTAAATATTGTGGTCTCTCTCTGTCTCTACAGGGAGATTGTTAGAAGTGCAGCCAGTGGTAGCAGTGAGGGGTAGTTTCACTTCTTTGATATTCTGTGTTTCACTCCTAGCCTAGGAGGTTTGGCTTGCCATATAAGTGTTAAGTCTTCTGTTTTTTTCTGATAAATATCTGAGCTATTGGTGGCTAAGATTTACCTGCAATCAACTCTACGTATAAGCTAAATTAAGTACACTTTTATCTGCACTTTTTTCATATAGTCCTGTATTTTATTTATTTTGTTCACTGAATATTAATTGAATTGAATATTGTGGTTTCTCTGTGTCTCTACTGTGAGCTTATTAGAAGTGTAGCCAGTGGTAGTAGTGCGGGGTAGTTTCACTTCTTTGATATTCCGTGTTTAACTCCTAGACTAGGGGGTTTGTCTTGCTATATAAGTGCTACATTTTGTCTTATTTACACTAAATAACTGAGCTTTTGGTGGTTAAGATTTACCTGCAATCAACTAGGCGTAGAAGCTAAACTAAGTACACTTTTATCTGCACTTTTTTCATATACTATTGCATTTTGGTTATTTTTTTCACTGAATATTAATTGAATTGAATATTGTGGTCTCTCTGTGTCTCTAAAGGGAACTTCTTAAAAGTGTAGACAGTGGTAGCAGTGGGGATAGTTTCACTTGTTTGATAGTCTGTGTTTAACTCCTATCCTGGACAGTTTGTCTTGCCATATAAGTATTACATCTTGTGTTTTTTCTGCTAAATATCTGAGATGTTGGTGGCTAAAATTTACCTGCAATCAACTGGACATATAGCCTAAATTAAGTACACTTTTATCTGCACTTTTTCCATATACTACTGCATTTTATTTATTTTCTTTACTGAATATCAATTTGACTAAATATTGTGGTCTCTCTCTATCTCTACAGGGAGATTGTTAGAAGTGCAGCCAGTAGTAGCAGTGAGGGGTAGTTTCATTTCTTTGATATTCTGTGTTTCACTCCTAGCCTAGGAGGTTTGGCTTGCCATATAAGTGTTAAGTCTTCTGTTTTTTTCTGATAAATATCTGAGCTGTTGATTGCTAAGATTTACCTGCAATCAACTGGATGTATAAGCTAAATTAAGTATACTTTTATCTGCTTTTTTTCATATAGTACTGCATTTTATTTATTTTATTTTCACTGAATATTAATTGAGTTGAATACTGTTGTCTCTCTGTGTTTCTACAGGGAGCTTGTTAGAAGTATAGGTAGTGGTAGCACTGGGGGGTGGTTTCATTTCTTTGATATTCTGGGTTTAACGCCCAGCCTAGAGGGTTATTCATGACATACAAAAGTGTTACATCTTATGTTATTTCTGCTTAATATCTGAGCTTTTGGTGGCTAAGATTTACCTGCAATCAACTGGACATATACACTAAATTAAGTACACTTTTATCTGCACTTTTTTCATATAGTACTGCATTTTATTTTTTTTTTCACTGAATATTAATTGAATTGAATATTGTGGTCTCTCTGTTTTTCTACAGGGTGCTTGTTAGAAGTGTAGCCAGTGGAAGCTGTGGGGGTAGTTTCACTTCTTTGATATTCTGTGTTTAACTCCTAGCCAACGAGGTTTCTCCTGCCATATAAGTCTTAAAATCTTGTGTTATTTCTGCTAAATATCTGAGCTGTTGGTGGCAAAGATTTACCTACAATCAACTGGACATATAAGTTAAATTAAGTACACTTTTATCTGCACTTTTTTCATATAGTACTGCATTTTATATATTTTCTTCACTGAATATTACTTGACTTGAATATTGTGGTCTCTGTGTCTCTACATGGAGCTTGTTAGAAGTGTAGCCAGTGGTAGCAGTGGGGGGTAGTTTCACTTCTTTGATCTTCTGTGTTTAACTCCTAGCCAAGAGGGAGTTTGTCTTGCCATATAAAAGTGTTACATCTTGTGTTATTTCTGCTACATATCTGAGCTGTTGGTGGCTAAGATTTACCTGCAATCAAATGGACTTATAAGGTAAATTAAATACACTTTTATCTGCACTTTTTCATGTAATCCTGCATTTTATTTATTTTTTCACTGAATATTAATTGAATTGAATATTGTTGTCTCTCTGTGTCTCTACTGGGAGCTTCTTAGAAGTGTAGGCAGTGGTAGTAGATGGGGTAGTTTCACTTTTTCGATATTCTGTTTAACTACTAACCTAGGGGATGTGTCTTGCCGTATCAGGGTTACATCGTGTGTTATTCCTGCTAAATATATGAGCTGTTGGTGACTAAGATTTACCTACAATCAACTGGACATATAAGCTTAATTAAGAATACTTTTATCTGCATTTTTTCATGTAGTACTGATTTTATTTATATTTTTCACTGAATATTAATTGAATTGAAAATTGTGGTCTTTCTACAGGGAGCTTGTTAACAGTGTAGGCAGTGGTAGTAGTTGGAGGTAGTTTCACTTCTTTGATATTCTGTGTTTAACTCCTAGGCTAAGGGGTTTGTCTTGCCATATGAGTGTTACATCTTGTGTTATTTCTGCTAAACATCTGAGCTGTTGGTAGCTAAGATTTACTTGCAATCAACTGGATGAATAAGCTAAATAAAGTACACTTTTATCTGCACTTTCTTCATATACGCCTGCATTTTATTTATTTTTTCACTGAATAGTAATTGAATTGAATATTGTGGTCTCTCTGTGTCTCTACTGTGAGCCTGTTAGAAGTGTAGCCCGTGGTAGTAGTGCAGGGTAGTTTTACTTCTTTGATATTCCGTGTTTAACTCCTAGCCTAGGGGGTTTGTCTTGCTATATAAGTGATACATCTTGTGTTATTTCCGCTAAATACCTGAGCTGTTGGTGGCTAAGATTTACCTACATCAACTGGATGTATTAGTTAAATTAAGTACACTTTTATCTGCAAATTTTTCATATACTACTGCATTTTTTTATTTCATTTTCATTGAATATTAATTGCATTGAATATTGTATTCTCTCTGTGTCTCTATAGGGAGCTTGCTAGAAGTATAGCCAGTGGTAGCAGTGGGGGGTAGCTTCACTTCTTTGATATTCTTTGTTTAACTCCAAGCCTAGGGGGGTTGTTTTACCATATAAGTATTACAGCTTGTGTTATTTCTGCTAAATATCTGAGATGGTGGCTAAGATTTAGCTACATCAACTGGATGTATTAGTTAAATTAAGTACACTTTTATCTGCACTTTTTCATACAGTACTGCATTTTATATTTTGTTTTCATGGAATACTAATTGAATTGAATACTGTCATCTCTCTGTGTCTCTCTAGGGTACATCTTAGAAGTGTAGCCAGTGGTAGCAATTGGGGCTACTTTCACTTCTTTGATATTCTATGTTTAACCCTTAACCTAGGGTGTTTGTCTTGCCATATGATTGTTACATCTTGTATTATTTCTGCTAAATGTCTGAGGTGTTGGTGGTTAAGATTTACCTGCAATCAACTAGGCATATAAGCTAAATTAGGTACACTTTTACCAGCACTTTTTCATATAGTACTGCATTTTGTTTAGTATTTCCTCTGAATATTATTTGAACTGAATATTTTGGTCTCTCTATGTCTCTATAGAGAACTTGTTAGAAGTATAACCAGTGGTAGTAGTGCAGGGTAGTTTCACTTCTTTGATATTCCGTGTTTAACTCCTAGCCTAGGGGGTTTGTCTTCCTATATAAGTGATACATCTTGTGTTATTTCCGCTAAATACCTGAGCTGTTTGTTGGTTAAGATTTACCTGCACTCAACAAGGCATAGAAGCTAAATTAAGTACACTTTTATCTGCACTTTTTTCATATACTACTGCATTTCGGTTATTGTTTTCACTGAATATTAACTGAATTGAATATTGTGGTCTCTTTGTGTCTCCATAGGGAGCTTGTAAGAAGTATAGCCAGTGGTACCAGTAGGGGATAGTTTCACTTCTTTGATATTCCGTGTTTAACTCCTAGCTTAGGGGGCTTGTCTTGCCATATAAGTGTTACATCTTGTGTTATTTCTGCTAAATATCTGAGCTGTTGGTGGCTAAAATTTACCTGCAATCAACTGGACATATCAGCTAAATTAAGTACACATCTATCTGCACTTTTTCCATATAGTACTGCATTTTATAATTTTTTTTCACTGAATTTTAATTGAATTGAATATTGTGGTCTCTCTGTGTCTCTACAGGGAGCTTCTTAAAAGTGTAGACAGTGGTAGCAGTGGGGGTAGTTTCACTTCTTTGATATTCTGTGTTTAACTCCAGGCCTTGTGGGTTTGTCTTGTCATATAAGTGTTACATCTTGTGATATTTCTGATAAACATCTGAGCTGTTGGTAGCTAAGATTTACTTACAATCAACTGGACGTATAAGCTAAATAAAGTACTCTTTTATCTGCAATTTCTTTACATACTCCTGCATTGTATTTAATTTTTTTCATTAAATACTAATTGAACTGAATATTGTTGTCTCTCCAGTGGTAGCAGTGGGGGTAGTTTAACATCTTTGATATTCTGTATTTAACTCCTAGCCTAGGGGGTTTGGCTTGCCATATAAGTGTTACATCTTGTGTTATTCCTCCTAAATATCGGAGGTCTTGGAGGCTAAGAGTTATCTGCAATCAACCGGATGTATAAGCTAAATAAATGCAATTTTATCTGCACTTTTTTCATATAGTACTGCATTTTATTTTATTTTTTCACTGAATATTAATTGAATTGAATATTCTGCTCTCTCTGTCTCTCTACAGGGAGCTTGTTAGAAGTGTAGGCAGTGGTAGCAGTGGGGGGTAGTTTCACTTCTTTGATATTCTGTGTTTAACTCATAGCCTTGGCGGTTTTTCCAGCCATATAAATGTTACATCTTGTGTTTTGTCTACTAAATAACTGAGGTGTTGGTGGCTAAGATTTACCTGCAATCAACTGGACATGTAAGCTAATTTAACTACA
The DNA here is from genome assembly GCF_019279795.1 of Protopterus annectens. Taxonomy (NCBI): domain Eukaryota; kingdom Metazoa; phylum Chordata; order Ceratodontiformes; family Protopteridae; genus Protopterus; species Protopterus annectens. The sequence goes on from NC_056741.1 coordinate 1,897,309,794, forward strand.
GTTTTATATGCACTTTTTTCATATATTGCTGCATTTTATTTATTTTGTCACTGAATATTAATTCAATTAAATACTGTAGTCTCTCTGTGCCTCTACAGGGAGCCTGTTAGAAGTGTAGCCAGTGGCAGCAGTGGGGGGTAGTTTCACTTCTTTGATATTCTGTGTTTAACTCCTAGCCTAGGGCATTTGCCATGCCATATAAATGTTACATCTTGTGTTATTCCTGCTAAATACCTGAGCTGTTGGAGACTAAGATTTACCTGCAATCAACTGGATGTATAAGCTTAATTCAGTACACTTTTATCTGCACTTTTTCACATAGTACTGCATTTTATTTTTTTTTCACTGAATATTAATGGAATTGAATATTGTGGTCTCTCTGTGTCTCTACAGGGAGCTTGTTAGAAGTGTAGGCTGTGGTAGTAGATGGGGGTAGTTTCACTTCTTCAATATTCTGTGTCGAACTCCTAACCTAGGGGGTGTGTCTTGCCATATAAGTGTTACATTTTGTGTTATTTCTGCTAAATATCTGAGCTGTTGGTGACTAAGATTTACCTGCAATCAACTGGATGTATAACCTAAATTAAGTACACTTTTATCTGCATTTTTTCCTCATATACTACTGCATTTCATTTTTTTTTCACTGAATATTAATTGAATTGAATATTGTGGTCTCTCTGTATCTCTACCAGGAGCTTGTTAGAAGTGTAACCAGGGTAGCAGTGCTTGGTAGTTTTACATCTTTGATATCATGTGATTAATCCCTAGCCCACAGGGTTTGTCTAGCCATATAGGTGTTACATCTTGTGTTATTTCTGCTAAATATCTGAGCTATTGGTGGCTAAGATTTATCTGCAATCATCTGGACATATAATCTAAATTAAGTACAGTTTTATCTGCAAATTTTTCATATACTACTGCATTTATTTTATTTCATTTTCATTGAATATTAATTGCATTGAATATTGTGGTCTCTCCGTGTCTCTATAGGGAGCTTGCTAGAAGTATAGCCAGTGGTAGCAGTGGGGGGTAGTTTCACTTCTTTGATATTCTGTGTTTAACTCCTAGCCTAGGGGGGTTGTTTTACCTTATAAGTATTACAGCTTGTGTTATTTCTGCTAAATATCTGAGATGGTGGCTAAGATTTACCTACATCAACTGGTTGTATTAGTTAAATTAAGTACACTTTTATCTGCACTTTTTCATACAGTACTGCATTTTATATTTTGTTTTCACGGAATAGTATTTGAATTGAAAACTGTTGTCTCTCTGTGTCTCTATAGGGTACATCTTAGAAGTGTAGCCAGTGGTAGCAATGGGGGATACTTTCACTTCTTTGATATTCTATGTTTGTCTTGCCATATAATTGTTACATCTTGCCATATAATTGTTACATCTTGTATTATTTCTGCTAAATGTCTGAGGTGTTGGTGATTAAGATTTACCTGCAATCAACTAGGCATATAAGCTAAATTAGGTACACTTTTACCAGCACTTTTTCATATAGTACTGCATTTTGTTTATTTTTTTCCTCTGAATATTATTTGAATTGAATATTTTGGTCTCTCTGTGTCTCTATAGAGAACTTGTTAGAAGTATAGCCAGTGGTAGCAATGGGGGGTAGTTTCACTTCTTTGATATTTTGTGTTTAACACCTAGCCTAGGGGGTTTGTCTTGCCATATAAGTGTTACATATTGTGTTATTTCTGCTAAATATCTGAGCTGTTGGTGGCTAAGGTTTACCTAAAATCAACTGGATGCATATGTTATATTAAGTACACATTTATCTGCAGTTTTTTTCATATAAAACTGCATTTTATTTATTTATTTTTTTCACTAAATATTAATTGAATTGAATATTGCGGTCTCTCGGTGTCACTACAGGGAGCTTGTTTGAAGAGCAGCCAGTGGTAGCAGTGGGGGATAGTTTCTCTTCTTTGATATTCTGTGTTTAGCTCCTAGCCTAGGGGGTTTGTCTTGCCATATATGTGTTACATCTTGTGTTATTCCTGCTAAATATCAGAGGTCTTGGTGGCTAAGATTTATCTGCAATTAACCAGATGTATAAGCTAAATAAGTGCAATTTTATCTGCACATTTTTCATATAGTACTGCATTTTATTTATTTTTTTCACTGAATATTAATTGAATTGAATATTGTGCTCTGTCTGTGTCTCTACAGGGAGCTTGTTAGAAGTGTAGGCAGTGGTAGCAGTGGGGAGTAGTTTCACTTCTTTGATATTCTGCATTTAACTCCTAGCCTCGGCAGTTTGTCCTGCCATATAAGTGTTACATCTTGTGTTATTTGTACTAAATAACTAAGCTGTTGGCGGCTAAGATTTACCTGCAATCAACTGGACATATAAGCTAATTTAACTACAGCTTTATCTGCCCTTTTTTCATATATTGCAGCATTTTATTTATTTTTTCACAGAATATTAATGGAATTGAATATTGTGGTCTCTCTGTGTCTCTACAGGGAGCTTGTTAGAAGTGTAGGCTGTGGTAGTAGATGGGCGGTAGTTTCACTTCTTCGATATTCTGTGTCTAACTTCTAACCTAGGGGGTGTGTCTTGCCATATCAGGGTTACATCTTGAGGTATTTCTGCTAAATATCTGAGCTGTTGGTGACTAAGATTTAACTGCAATCAACTGGACATATAAGCTAAATTAAGTACACTTTTATCTGCAGATTTTTTTATATAGTAATGCATTGTATTTATTTTTCACATAATATTAATTTAATTGAATATTGTGGTCTCTCTGTGTCTCTACTGGGAGCTTGTTTGAAGTGTAGCCAGTGGTACCAGTGGGCTAGTTTCACTTCTTTGATATTCTGTGTTTAACTCCTAGCCTAGGGGGTTATTATTGACATACAAAAGTGTTACATCTTATGTTATTTCTGCTTAATATCTGACCTTTTGGTGGCTAATATTTACCTGCAACCAACTGGACATATACAGTAAATTAAGTACACTTTTATCTGCACTTTTTTCATATAGCACTGCATTTTATTTATTTTTTTCACTGAATATTAATTGAATTGAATATTGTTGTCTCTCTGTTTTTCTACAGGGTGCTTGTTAGAAGTGAAGCCAGTGGAAGCTGTGGGGTTAGTTTGACTTCTTTGATAGTCTGTGTTTAACTTCTAGCCTAGGGGGTTTCTCCTGCCATATAAGTATTAAATCTTGTGTTTTTTCTGCCAAATATGTGAAATAGTGGCTAAAATTTACCCACAATCAACTGGATGTATAACCTAAATTAAGTACACTTTTATAAGCACTTTTTCCATATACTACTGCATTTTATTTATTTTCTTCACTGAATATTAATTTAACTAAATATTTTGGTCTCTCTCTGTCTCTACAGGGAGCTTGTTAGAAGTGCAGCCAGTGGTAGCAGTGAGGGGTAGTTTCACTTCTTTGATATTCTGTGTTTAACTCCTAGCCTCGGGGGATTGTCTTGCCATATAAGTGTTAAGTCTTCTGTTTTTTCTGCTAAATATCTGAGCTTTTGGTGGCTAAGAGTTACCTGCAATCAACTCTACGTATAAGCTAAATTAAGTACACTTTTATCTGCACTTTTTTCATACATTCCTGTATTTTATTTATTTTGTTCACTGAATATTAATTGAACTGAATATTGTGGTTTCTCTGTGTCTCTACTGTGTCTTGCTATATAAGTGTTACATCTTGTCTTATTTCCACTAAATAACTGAGCTGTTGGTGGTTAAAATTTACCTACAATCAACTAGGCATAGAAGCTAAACTAAGTACAATTTTACCTGCACTTTTTTCATAGACTATTGCATTATGGTTATTTTTTCCACTGAATATTAACTGAGTTGAATATTGTGATCTCTCTCTGTCTCTACAGGGTTCATAGGTTCATAGGTTCATACTAGGCTATCTACCCTAGGGCATTTATAAGCCTAGCCAGAATGTGTTTGGCTTTCACCACCCATTTTAAATTTATTTTGCTATGCCCTTTTTCGAGGTTAGTATACTGTGCCTCTGTCTAACAGTGACACAGAAGTGATACCTGGGGTAAACCTACGATCTCCCATCCACTCATCAAGATTCCTCTTGGAGAGAGTCAATGAGGGACTCTGCCTAACCTGGAATGGGATTTTATTCCAGAGTGAAGGGAGCCTCTGGGTTATGAATCTGTCCCTCCAGCATGTCCTATTTATTTCAGTGCTGAGGTTCAAGTCTCTCGAGCATGTGGCTCGATGAGATTTGGATTTTCTGAGGTGCAGCATGTCCATTAATTCCGGGTTGGACATGGCTTTATACGTCAGGCACAGATCGCCTCTGAACAGGCGGTATGCCACTGAGTAGAGCTGGAGTTTCTTTAACCGGGCAGCATATGGCATCTGTTTGAGCCCTTTGATCCTCTTGGTGAGGTACTTTTGGGGTCTTTCCAGTTGCTGCAGGTGTCTGGTAAGGTACATCCCAAAGGGGCATTGTACTCAATTATGGGCCTGATGAGGGATGAGTAAAGAGGCACGATGACCTCCCTGATCTAGATGTGAATCCCTTCATGATTAGGTGGGCTATATAAAATGTTTTTCTAACCACTTTGGCCACGTGGTTGTCAAATGAGAGATTGCTATCAACTTGGGTCCCCAGGTCCCTAATTACTTCTTCTGTACTTAATGGATTACCACCTATGTGGTAATTTGTGGGCACTTTGTTTTTGCCAAAGGGGATGACTACACACATTTTGGCATTTAGCTTGAGGCCATGGCTCTGGCACCAGTTGTCTGTTTCTATGAGGCCCTTTTGGAGGATGCTTGTGTCGGCTGGAGAGTCGATTATGGTGCCCAGTTTGCAGTCATCTGCGAACTTGGTCAACCACAGTCCTTCCGTGTTGGCCTGTACCTCCGAGAAATATATACCGAACAAGAGAAGTCCCAGGACTGAGCCTTGTGGGACACCACTTGTAACTGGTTTGGAGTCTGACATGGCTCCAGCAATTCTAACCATGTGGGTTCTGTCCTTAAGCCAATTTGCAATCCATCTAGTGACATAGGGGTTTATATTTAAGCTGGTAAGCTTATCTATAATGCCCGAGTGGGGTATTGTATCGAAGGCTTTTGCGAGGTCCAGGTAGGCTGTGTGGACCACCTTCCCCTCGTCAATGGCCTTGGTGACTGTTTCAAAGAAATCAACCAGGTTTAAGAGGCAGGATCTGCCCTTAACAAAGCCGAACTGGGTAGGATCCAGTGTTTGTAGGTCCCCAATATCTTTATTTATGAGGTTCATGATGATCCTTTCCATAGCTTTGCAGACCAAGCTAGTCAGGCTTATGGGCGATAGTTTCCAGGATCCGTTGAGGCACCACCTTTATGGAGAGAGACCACTGTTGCTGTACGCCACTCTTTGGGCACATATCCTCTAGTAAGGCTGAGATTGAACAGTAGTTTTATGTTTGGGTTTAGCTCTTCTTGGAGTTCATGTAGGGCAGCCGGGACACCGTCTGGTCCCATTGATGCTGTGTTTTTGCTTTGGAGAGGCGGCTCTTACCTGAGCATCTGAGATGTCAGGGGGGGCAGCACTCTGCTGGGATAGATATTTGCCCTTTTGGTGGGGGGGGGAGAAGTTTGCACTGAACTTGTCAGCTAGGATGTTGGCAATGTCTGTGGGTTTGGTGTATTTTTTGTCATTTTGGACTAATTCTGAGCATATCTGGGAATTACCACCCAGGTTCCTAACATAACTAAAGAAAGCCTTGTGATTATCCTTAGTGTCCTGTGCAATTTTTCTCTCAAAGCTGGCCTTAGACAATTTTATGTGTGCCCATAGTTTTTTGCTAATACTGATCTGTGATGCCTTCCCTTTTTGGGATTTTGCTCTATCATTTAGTAGCTTCCTCCTTCTATGTATAGTTTGTTTATGGCTGGGGTCCACCAGACAGGACGTCTGCCTTTGGAGGATTGGGTCTTGGTTTTATTTGGGATCGCATGATCCATGCATTCCTGAAGGTGTTCATAGAATGCATTTATAAAGGATTCTGCGGTCTGGGCCGTATTTTCCACAGGCCCGGGGGCTTTGAAGGATTCCACCTCAGTTTTGAGGAGTGTGAAATTTGCTTTAGAAGTTTTTCACTGGTTTTCTGGGCAGGGGTGGGATCGGGATGTGAATATCCAGTGAGATTAGTTTATGGTCTGATCTTACCAGTGAGGGATACACTTCTGGTCTGGAGCATAGAGTCCCCATGTTGGTGATGATCAGGTCCAGTATGTTTTCCCCTCTTGTGGGAGTGGTAACAAGTTGCTCCATAGCATTTGAGTTTATAAATTCTAGGAACCTTTGGGCTAGGGTGTTGGAGCTAGAGTAATGCTCCCAGTCTATGTTTGGGTAGTTGAAGTCGCCCAATATAATGGTGTTTGGAGAGAACTTCATATTTTCCAGTGTTCTCAGGAAGGCCGAGTGGGGTTCCTGGGTTTGGGAGGGTGGTCTGTAGCAGGCTATAAACTGGAAGGCAGTTTAACCCACTGTTAGTTGCACATGGATAGTCTCTGATGCTTCGGGCTTTGCCACCAACCTGGAGGTGTGGGTATCTTTGATGAATATCGATACTCCCCCTCCTTTTGTGGTGCGGTCCAAGTTTTGGGGCTGAAAAGCATGGTATGAGGTATAACCTGGTAGTGCTGGGGTGCTCTTGGAAGCCCTGAACCAGGTTTCTGTTACTGCACAGATATCTATGTTTTCCATGCTAAGGAGAGTTTCGAGTGCGTGCATCTTGAGGTTTAGACTTCTGGCGTTGAGTAGCATTACTCTTAGTTTCTTATCCCTTGTGATACCTATGGAGGTGGGTTTGTCTTTGAGCCTTGCCTAAAAAGGCACTATGGAGGTAGCAAGAGCCTTTGCCAATATCTGAAAGCCCAGGGGTGACAGGTGCAAGCCGTCCCTAGCGAAGCATAGTGGCTTGTCGAGCATATCATCCCAAGCTGACAGGCATTGGATCCCCTTTGAATGACACCAGTACTTAAGCCAATTGTTGAAATTGATCATCTTGTCTTCATATTGTGGCATCATTCTTGGTGAGGGTAAGATGCTACTCAAGGTCAGGGTCATACCGGCCTGGGCTACATGCTCAGAGAGCTCCTTTATGTCTCTTTTCATGTAGTCCAGGGAGGTACGTCTCAGGTCATTCACACCAGCATGGACAATGACTGAGTCATATTTGTACTTGCCTTGGAGTGACCTGAGTGCTTGTGTTATGTGGTGGATCCTAGCGCCCGACAGGCTGCTCACCGTGACCCTCTCCTTGTTCAGCCTGGTGAGCGGGACGTCAGTGTGCCTGATGATAGAGTCACCTATTACAAGTGTATCAGGTGTGTTGTTTAGTCTTAAGGGCTGTGACTGTTTGGCACACTGGCTTTGTGAGATATGTGTTGCATGTGTTTTGTTTTGGAGTAGCGGCTGCTTGGGTGTCTGCTTTGGAGGTCTCTGCTGCTTTGGCAGATCTTTATTTAGAGCCTCCGAGTATGTTTTTGTGATTATGTGTTTGGTTTGCTGTCGTGGTAGGTCTATGTGAGACTGGAATTGTAGTGAGTGTGGTTTCCTTCTCCTCCTGACTGGTTATGCCAGTACTGAGTTGAGAGAGCTTAGCCTCCAGTTTGGCTATATGGTTGCATCTCTCACATGTGTTGGAATTTGTTGGGAGGAGGAGAGGGTTGTCTGTGTACATGAGGCAGTTGTAACATTGCCTCAAGATTCCCAGATTCACCAGCTGGACCGGAGAGGAGATTGACAACTCACCTTTGGACATGCTAGAATAATATTGGGAATTCCTCAATAATTGAAAACGAGGGCCAGTGGGGAGTGAGGGTGTAGTGCTTTTAATTTTTAGTGCAGACTTATATAATTGCTTTAGTGAGCAAGTGCCAGGTAACTTAAGTGCAATGTGTTACAGGTAACTTAAATGCAAAAATGACAAACAGTAACTTTCTTTCAAGTGAAACAAGGAAATAAGTACAGTAAACAATGCAGATATCACTAGTGATCCACAGAAGCTGAGAAGCCGTATTAGGTGGAATTAGCGTTCCAGGAAATAACAAGCAAACAAACAACAAGCATATAAACAAAGCTAGATTCAGCAGGCCTGGATCTAGTCTATGCTACAGCAAACAAGGTGTACCAATTTCAGTAAGATTCAGTTCAAATATTCAGGCACTATAAACCTTTAACCAGAAATTCCCAGCTCAGAAGGGCAGAGTCCAGCCTCTTCTCCCACAAGAGTGCAGACCACAAACCTTCTTAATGTAAAATAACTGGCCTGAAGCCCAAGTGCTTAAACCAGAACTAATACACTTTAAGAATAACAGACACTGGGCTCTCAATCAGCAGTTCCCAACTTAGAAGGATGAAAGCTACCTGTCCTGCCACCACAGTGCATGCCACAAACCTTCCTAATGTATAACAACTGGTCTGAAGCCCAAGTGCTTAATCCAAAAGACTTAGAATGATAGCTACACTTTAATCAAGTTACTACCAAGCAGTAATAAATACAATTGAATACTTTAGAGAATGCCTGGATTAGTGCTCAAGTTACACAAACAAAGCTAGATCCAGCAGGCCCGAATCCAGTCTATGCCACAGCAAACAAGGCACACCAACTTCAGTAAGAAGCAGTTCAGATATGCATGCACTATAAGCCTTTAACCAGAAATTCCCAGCTCAGAAGGGCAGAGTCCAGCCTCTCCTCCCACAAGAGTGCAGACCATGAACCCTCTTAATATAAAATAACTGGCCTGAAAGCCCAAGTGCTTAAACAAGAATTAATACACTTTTAGAATAACAGACACTGAGCCCTCAATCAGCAGTTCCCAACCTAGAAGGATGTAAGCTACCTGTTCTGCCACTACAGTGCAGACCACAAACCCTCTCAGTGCAAAACAACTGGTCCGAAGCCCAAGTGTTTAAACCAAAAGGCTTAGAATGAGTTACACCAAGCAGTAATAAATACAATTGAGTACTTTTAAGATGATGCAAAAGTAAAAAAAGTAGGTAGAAACACAAGTACAGTAAAAGCAGATGAAATTTTTTTTTGTTTGTTTTTCTGAATAAGTGCTGAGATCAAAGAAACAGATTTGAGTGCTGAAACTAGAAAACTGGCTAGTTATAAGAAAGAAAAAAAAACTAAGCTAGAAGGCTTCCCTCCAACACAGAAGGGCTTTGGGGCTCAGAAGCCTACAAATAGTCTATACCACTTAACAGGAAAGGCAGGAAACAAGCTTAATTTTTTTTTCTGTTTCCCAGATGCTCTCTTTGTACACAGTAGGAGTGCCTGAAATCAGAATATGATCTCACTGCACTCAGTTGAGTGAGCAAATGAGATGGGCCCAGAAGGAGTATCCAAACACAAATTTACAAGAGGGGCAGGCAGTTGCAAGGCCACTAAGATTAACACCAAAACAAAAACAGGGAGGGTGGGTGGTACTAACTGAAGAGCAGAGTCAAAACTTCCAGTTCAGTTAATATTCCTTCCACACAGTTAAAATCAATTTAAATACTGTATTTTTTTGAAAAAAAAGAGCAGATAAAGGTACTTAAATTCTTTTAAACGTCCAGTTGAATACAGCAAGTCCTTAGCCGGCCAAAGCTGAGGTTTTTAAGCAGAAAATATTTCACACTGTACCACTTAAATAGGCAAGGACAGGAAATCAAAGAATGTGACTACCCCCACACCTATAATTACTAGCAAATAACAGAGTTCAGCAAACACTGACTAACTTCCAGTTCAGTTAATATTCCTTCCACACAGTTAAAATCAATTTAAATACTGTATTTTTTTGAAAAAAGAAGAGCAGATAAAGGTACTTAAATTCTCTTATACGTCCAGTTGAATACAGCAAGTCCTTAGCCGGCCAAAGCTGGGGAGCTTGTTAGGAATGTAGTCAGTGGTAGCAGTGGGGGTAGTATCACTTCTTTGATATTCTGCGTTTAACTGCAGGCCAAGAGGGGTTTGTCTTGTCATATAAGTGTTACATCTTGTGTTATTTCTGCTAAACATCTGAGCTGTTGGCAGCTAAGATTTACTTATAATCAACAGGACATATAAGTTAAATAAAGTACACTTTTTTCTGCACTTTCTTTATATACTCCTGCATTTTATTTTTTTTCACAAAATATTAATTGAATTGAATACTGTGGTCTCTCTGTGTATCTACAGGGAGCTTGTTAGAAGTTTAGCCAGTGGTAGCAGTGGGGGTAGTTTAACTTCTCTGATATTCTGTGTTTAACTCCTAACCTAGGGGGTTTGTCTTGCCATAGAAGTGTTTCATCTTCTGTTATTCCTGCTAAATATCAGAGGTCTTGGTGGCTAAGATTTATCTGCAATCAACCGGATGTATAAGCTAAATAAGTGCAATTTTTCTGCACTTTTTCCATATAGTACTGCATTTTATTTTTTTTCATTGAATATTAATTGAATTGAATATTGTGGTTTCTCTGTGCCTCTACAGGGAGCCTGTTAGAATTGTAGGCAGTGGTAGCAGTGGGGGCTAGTTTCACTTCTTTGATATTCTGTGTTTAACTTGTAGCCTCAGTGGTTTGTCCTGCCATATAAGTGTTACATCTTGTGTTATTTCTACCTAATAACTGAGCTGTTGGTGGCTAAAAATTATCTGCAATCAACTGGACATAAAAGCTAATTTAACTACACTTTTATCTGCACATTTTTTATATATTGCTACATTTTATTTATTTTTTCACTGAATATTAATTGAATTAAATATTGTGGTCTCTCTGTGCCTCTACAGGGAGCCTGGTAAAAGTGTAGCCAGTGATAGCAGTGGGGGTAGTTTTACTTCTTTGATAGTCTGTGTTTAACTCCTAGCCTAGAGTATTTGTCATGC
>NC_056741.1:1897321159-1897341218 GCF_019279795.1 Protopterus annectens
CGGTCCGTGTAAGAGAGTAGGGGGCGTGTCTGTAGGCTAAGCTCTGCAAGTGGACACGCCCCCGGAAAACTAGAATGGCTGAAAGTAAACAGCCACGAGAAAGGCCATGAAAATGTGAATAAACACACTATACAACACATGCCCCGACTGGCCATCAGTGTATAAAGTGAAGAGATGTCATAAAAGTAAATGAAAACCTTTTTTTTGTTAAACCCGTTAATGTTTGCTACTGTGTGCGGTGTGCTACTAGCGCAATCACAGTTAGCAGTCAGGGGAAAAGGATATAAGAACTAAATATGCAAAGTAAGCCAAGAAATAATAGCTTAGTGGTAGAGTACCCGCCCTATGTGTAGGCAAGCAGGGTTCGAGCCCCTACAACAACCTTTTTTTTATTTTTGTAAATAAGCACTAAAAAGCCCCCAGACAGTATTGTACAAATGTAAATGTATTCCCTTTTGTAAAATGGAATGAAACAGAGCATATATTTTGAAGTAACATAAGAATAAAAATAGTCAGAAATGTACTGATAGCTAAGCTGCCGTGAGACAGAGTGCCCGTAGCCGAGTAGTGTTTAAAAAGCTGCAAACTGCGTGCCCGTTGCCAAGCAGCGGATAAACAGGCTGAAACTGTGTGCAATTAGCTGAACATGTGTGTCACTAGCCAATTAAGATTTATCCCAGCGCACACCGTTTGCGCCGCTCCCACAGGCTAACTGCCAGTGCGATCGTAACCTCGCGCAAACGGCAGAACAGGTTTAAAGTGCTTAAAAGTGCTTTTGGCATGTTTGATTGACAGGTCTTCAACTCATTTCTGTCAGGAAAAGCAAAAAGCAGTTGCCAGATTCGAACACAGGATACCATGCACTAGAGTCAAGGAACTAAACCACCAAGCCATGACAGCAATACCTAGAAAAGCAGAAATAGCATATATATGGGATAAAACCCAGAATGGAGCATGAGAAAGCATTTTCAGTGAAGTAGATACAATTCCAAAACGGCCAATCAGAGAAATGTGCGGGAAAAGCGGCATATATAAGCCCCATAGGCGGGAATACACAGCATAACTGATTGTAGAACAGACTTGCAGTCAGCATGAGTGGAGTAGGTGACGTTCGTTGCTTTCGAGCACAGCGTTGGCGCGTTGAGGAGTCCAGATACATGGTCTGGCTCCTTGTCCATAATCACGAGGCCCAACTCATGCAGGGCCAGGTCTCATGGGGAGTATATAGGGCTGAGGCGTGGGACCAGTTGGCTCGTGAGCTGACCAGTGCTACTGGCATTCCACGCACTGGTGAGCAGGTCCGTCACCACCATGCGGACCTGAAGAGACACAAGCAGGACCAATTGAACCGTTGGATCCAGGAGGCCCGCAATGCCCAACGCCCCACTACTGAGTAAGTCACATTTTACCCATGTATGTAAGGATTTTAAACCAGCTGATACCATGGAGATGTGTAGTCCAATATTATTCCCTTTGTATTACAGCTGCAGGTGTCCGCCTAAGTGAATGTCGATGCCGTAAGGCTGGTGGCTGCTTCACCACGGTGGTTAGTAACCCACCCAGTACCTTCCTGTAACATATATGTACCATGTATCAGAACAGCAGTGTATTGATTAAAAAGTAATATAATGTGCAAGCAGAATTGAACGCCTGCAGGTATGGCTGCAAATAAGTTCATCAGTATGCAAGCAAACTGGAAATATAATTGATAGGATCAAATAGCGCTGCAATACAGATGTCCCATCATTAATTAAATATACTGTAACCCGCAGTATAGTCTCAAGAGTACAGCTTCCAGAATCTGTGATAGTCACATGTCAGATATACCCCCTGTTGAAATGCTGAATCATGACAGAAGTGAGGCTGTTGGAAAGTGTTTGAATCACCACAGGTCTAATATGTGAACAAAGCCTAGAAGTACCAACCTGAACTGTGAAGTTGCAGAATGTATGAGAGTGACAGAAATGCTCATGTATGAAAAAATAAAGTAGTAATAACCCCTGAATATATAAGCCTCAGTGTGTTTTTACAGAACTAAATGCATGTGGGAAGTACAAATTAACATCCCAAACTGATTTCAGTGTGTCTGAATCTGAATGTCTAGCTCAAAATCTGTATATGGTGATAACAGTAAACAATTTGCAGATAGAATGAATGATTATCTGACAGACTAAACATCCATAGTTGTCCCCTGTCCTGTCATCAAAGTGTAGCAGGATGATGTATCTGATCAAATTCAAAATAAGTAGGATAGTGATGTATGTGTAACAGGTGTAGCATGACAGTCAAATAAAGATTATTTTGAAACATCAGCCTCAACTTAATTGTGTATCTATGATAAATGTGAATTAATGTTTAACATATGAATGTGTCATCACTTTCTATCCCCACCCAACCCTGTAATTCCATATACCAACATCCACTAAATAATGGTATGTGAACATTTCATTAATCATGGACATTTGTCCGTTGCAAACATATATGCATATCTGTTCGTGCATGTGCCCTGTTCATACCTGCAAATCGATGGCCTGTTGCCATTTATCAACCCTGCATCTCCTTTGACTGTCTTTTGCTGTTCAAATAATCCATGTGATATTCATATGCCCCTTGTTCAATGGTGTCCATATCTGGGTGTTTGTTTGTTGGGAATACCAATGCATGCTGTTACAACTAATCTGAATGGAATAAAATGCCACTAACCCAAACTAACATAACTACTCACAAACCTAGAAAGCTTGGGAAGGCAGGTCCCAGCGGACCCACCTCTCCCACCTCAGCTGGTGACTGCACCTGGCACTAGTGCCCAGGCCTGAATCCCCCCCGGGGGCCCTGTGCCACCTTGGGGGGGGCCAGGGGATGGGGCCCCCCCCTCTGCAAGTGTGGCCAGAGGGGTTCGCCCCCTCACCCTCCCGGGGTCCGGTCTGTGGTGCGTGGGAGATCCAAGACACTGTTCTTGGACCCCTCCCCGCTCGGGGGTGGCACAGCTAACGGCCCGGCCGTTGCCCGCCCACAGCCCCAGCACAGCCCGTCCTGGGCTGTGAAGGAACAGTGGCAACTGCCTATGGGTGGGGATATCAGTTCCACTGTTGCCATCTGTGGGCTGCATCTCAGATATCCCAACCTCCGTCCCGCAATTGTTAACCCCCCCGTGTGTCATACACCCCCCCTGTATGGGTCTTGTCTGTTAACCTACCCAACCTACCCCCCCAGCTTTACCGACTTCCTTCACCTGTCACACCACTATCACCTGTAAAAACGAAAAAACGGGGACTCTCTCCCACAAAAAATTACGCCCATACATAGCTGTCCATGGACATGCCCGCTGGACATCTACACTGTTAATTACAATTGGCTGTACAACAAATATTAATGTTGTCCTGACACCTCTCTCAGAGGTGGAAGGTTTCAAATGTCTCACCAAAATACATAGAAATATACAGCTGTTGCTGCAATTGACATGGGCATCTATGGGCCTTACCTTCTCCCTTCCTGCAAATCCCACCCTTCTTTCCCTACTGTCTTACCGTCTTTGTGACCCCTTTTCACCACTTTCCTCTCACCCCTTTTTTCTTTTCTTTCAAAGAAAATAGCGGGTGTGCTTGTGTTAGCAGCTCACCGCCAGTAGTGAGCTCAAAAAGAGACCGGGTTTTAAAAGTTTAAAAGTCCCTTTATGGCACTTTGGTTGACAGGTCCTGTACTCAGTTCCAAAGTTTGCTAAGAAAAATAAATTCCCACTGTCAGTCTCCAACCCAGGACCTTGGTAACATTCGTCCATGACCTACCACTAAGCCATGCCTGCTTTACAAGAACAAACTGCTAAAATAAATATAACATGTAATAGTAGGAATCAGTATAAAGGTAATATAGGAGATGTACTATCCAAAGCATGTGTGGTAGAGTTTTAAGGGCCCAAAATTTAACTGGATCCCCATACTAGTTCAGTGTGAGCAGAAACAGCACTGCTACCTGTTAGCTTGTACATAATAATGTAAGGTAATGTACATATGTGAAGGTATGTATATCTACACATACATATATATAAATATATATTAATACATATGAAATATAATCGTAGGTCTCAGTAGCCATACACACTCACTACAGGAAATAGTTAACATAATTGCTGCAACCTGAATCTGCAACACAGCCTGACCCCTGTGTGACCTATTTACCCTTCTAACTGCTTACAGGTGGCCTCAACACTTTGATTGACAGGTCCTGTACTCAGTTTGAAAGTTTGCAAAGTAAAAATTCCCACTGTCAGTCTTGAAACCAGGACCTAGGTAACATTAGTCTGTTTGACCTACCACTAAGCCATGCCTGCTGTGGAAGAGCACACTGCTAAAATAAATATAACATGTAATAGTAGGAATCAGTATAAAGGCAATATAGGAGATGTACTATCCAAAGCATGTTTGGTAGAGTTTTAATGGCCAAATTACTGGATTCCCATACTAGTTCAGTGTGAGCAGAAACAGCCCTGCTACCTGTTAGCTTGTACATAATAATGTAAGGTAATGTACAAGGGAAGGTATGTATATCAACACATACATATATATAAATATATATTAATACATATGAAATATAATCGTAGGTCTCAGTAGCCATACACACTACAAGGAAACAGTGAAGATATATGCAGCAACCAGAATCTGCAACACAGCCTGGCTCCTGTGAGACCTACTAACCCCTTTTAACTGCTTAAAGGTGCCTCTAGCACTGTGATTGATAGGCCCTATACTCAACCCAAAAGCAGAATATGAGCATACTAGTAGGCCCTACCACAAGACCATTGTAACACTAGTCTGTATGACCTACCACTAAGCCATGACTCTCATACAGGAATATAGTGCTAAATAAGTGGAACATGTAATAGTAGGAATGAAGATAAAGGCAATATAGTATGTCTACTACCCAAAGCATGTCAGGCAGACTTTTATAGTCCCAATTACTGGATTCCCATACTAGAGTAGTGTTAATGGAAACAGCCCTGCTAATTGTTAGCTTGTACCCAATAATGTCAGCTAATGTACATATATGAAAGTATGTATATGTACACAGATATATATATATATTCATATAGCAATACATATGACATATAGTTGTAGGTGTCAGTATGCATACACACTCACTACAGGGAACAGGCAAGATAAATGCAGCAACCTGAATCTACAACACAGCATGAAGCATGGGAGATGTACTAACCTTCACACTCACAGAACACTGTCAACAGCATACCAGCATGGTCCACCCCCTACAATCTGAAAGGGCAACGCCTATCTCACATACCCTTTTATAGCAGTGTCCTGAAATCACAGTGAGACATGCAATTAGTACACACCCAGCTGCTTGCAATTAGCAAATGCTGCCTTACAATTGGTGCAGAGGCCATCACATGGATCCATGCAGATACCTACAAAAGTATTCAGTACCCCCACTCCACTCATGCAATACAGTCATTGCACAAACTGAATGACAAAGACAGAGAGACAGAGAGAGAGACACAGAAGACAAAATATACTGACAGCAAGCAGCAAAACAGCAGCAGCAGCAGCAGCAACAGCAGCAAAATACAAGCAGCACGACTGACTCACCAAAAGCTGCCACAAACACAGGTAATGCAAAGTAGCAGGTTAATCCTGTGTATACTGTGACACCTCCAAATGTATCATAGTTCACTATCAATAGGTATGTCCATGAGATAGGTTGTGTGTAGATAGTCATGAAATATAAACATATGTAAAATTGTTGTACATGTGGGCCATAACTAACACTTCCATAGCTTAGAACACAAGGCCAGTTGTGCATATGATGCAGTAGTTCCCAGGGTCAGTAGAGGTTCCTCCTCATTGGTGTGGGACCACTGTGTATGGGTGGCACTGTTCAGGTACATATCCTGTAGTATGGCCATGGATTAATATCAGTCTGTCCTGTGGTGCTATGTCCTCCAGGGGTGAATGTAGCACACATCCAGGGATACCATTCCGTAACAGTGATGATATGTGTTCTGCAATGATGAGGGTGGCTCTCACCTGGACATGTGAGAGGATAGGGGGTTACAGTCATCTGGGATAACTAATAACACGTTTTAGGACAATCACCTGCACCTAAACTGTCTGCAAAATTGTTGGCAATATCTGTGCATTTGGTGAATGTGAAGCATCTTAACACTGCAGACAACAGATGCCTTCCGTCATGTGAATCTGCCCTGTGCTGCAGTAGCCTCCTACTATTGTTATACAATATGCAATGGTTATAAATATAACAATGGTGCAAGAGCACCAGCTGGCAGTGGCATGGGCAAGGGGCCCCCTGGCGCAGCTCAAGTGCCAGCACCAGCCCCAGCAATGCTGGCTCTGCGCTGTCATTCAGACGCCCCAGGAGACCACGTGCCCGTGGCTCTGGACAGTCCCAACAGGGAACTGTGTCCAGTCAACACACCTGCTTCCGATGACAGTACCCAGTCTGGGTTAGTACGGATACCGCCCGTAGCCCCCCTGCCAGGCACAGGTACCGTGTCCGTGCCCACAGACACTGATTTGGATGACCTGACAGGTGCAGTCTGTGGCTGTCCACAAAACCCTGTATATGGCAGCCATTATGTGGGACTGTGGTGCTTACACACATGCAGAAACCTAACACCTAGGGCAAACACAAACACACACACACAGCAAAAAAAACGGTCCACCCTGTACTGCTGCCCCACACAAACATATATAAACACACATGTCAATTGGTGTTACCAGTGGCGGCTTGGGCATATCTAACCCACACCCTGTGCATATGATGACACTGTGCCACCTCCTGCATACTACAACATCGGTGCAGGAAAAGATAAAAACGATGCTGATGCACAGGGTGACTAAATAGATGTGTATAAGTAGTAACATGTTGGTAACTGTTGTGTGTTGCAGTATAAATGTGTGTATATCCCATCAGTCCTGCTGCAGTAACTGTATGAATGTCCTCAATTGTTATCTGCACCCATACTACTTAACAAAGTGTACCTGCTGCACACCATCACATGCTAACATTGACTATGGCAATGTGCATCTTGTGCTGTTATGTAGATTCAGCTACATGTATCTGTTCTGTCACACATGCATTTATACACACCCTGCTACCCACACACATGCACACGCCACCTGCCATTCCCATTATTTATCACCCTACATGAGTAGCTGTTGATACATGACAGGTACACATTTCAGAAGTGCACTATGTTGTTTACTACTGGCATCCCCTTCTCTACCTGTACTCACAGGGTGCAGGCAACCTCCTCAGTTGGAAGATGTAATGTGCATCAGGTAATGTAGTACCCTGATTGCCAAAGCAAACATGCTTCCCATGGAAATGCACACACAGACACATCCCACATCCACACACTCACCACATTCAGGCTTCAGAACACTATCTAGGTATATTGGTACATGTGCATGTTCAAGTAGCATGTAACACTATACTGAGTACTGGCACTTAGTTGTCTGTAGTCATGTTGTCTGTATAGAATAAAAGAAATTTTTTATTATCCTACTCCGTTTGTGGACATTACTTGAA
The DNA here is from genome assembly GCF_019279795.1 of Protopterus annectens. Lineage (NCBI taxonomy): Eukaryota > Metazoa > Chordata > Ceratodontiformes > Protopteridae > Protopterus > Protopterus annectens. The sequence goes on from NC_056741.1 coordinate 1,897,328,720, forward strand.
CAAGTGTTACCTTACATGTGTTATCAGTACCAACACCTTCTGTTTTGTAGTTTTGTTTGTATAGGGTGCTATCAACATCACTGCTTGTTAAGGGTAATGACCACCCTGCAGTGCATAGCCCCATGTGGCAAAAGCCACATCCCACCCCATCATTGTGCACACACACTAACCCCACCAACAGTAAAACACATACTTTCCATTTGCAAGGTTCAAACCCACCCTAACTGTGCAATGACAGTAGAAACAGACACATTAGCAGAGTGTGCTATTTGCAGTAGTTGGAGAAATGTTTACTAATGCTGTACTTAGAGGGTGCTGACATCATCTGTGTGTAGGAGGAGGGATGTGCACCCTGTAATGTGTTCTCCCAGTTGGCAAAAGGCAGTTAACCCTCCCAGCATAGTGCACACACATAAACCACACTCATACATTCCCTTTGCAGGATTCAAACCCCACCTAACTACGTTATGACACTGAAGAAAGACACATTAGCAGACCCGCTATGCAAATTACTGGAGGACTTTACTACAGGTGATATAGTTATACAGTCCTGACATCATCACTATTTCAAAAGGGGGATCTGCATCCTGATACTGTCCGGTTGCTAATAGGGACATTTCCCACACACACACATCGATGTGTTGGAGGTTTGCATATGTGGGGATCCAGAACACCAGTGTGATTAGTATATGGTTTGATTGCAACAATGGGGGATATCCTCCCAGTGGTGTTTATTTTTTACTCATGTTTGTAGAGCACAGCTCTAGTATGTCTGCCCGTCTTGTGGCACGGTTGGTTACCTGTTGCATAGCCGAAGAATGTCTGACCAATGGGAATCTTAGAGCCTGGGTATTGGGGCCCTGTGTAATGTACACAGTCTATGTTTGGGTAGCTGGCATCACCCAGTATGATGGTGTTTGCAGAGTAATCTAAACTCTCCTGTGTCAGCATGAAGGCTGTGTGGGAGACCTGAGTTTGAGAGGGTGCTGTAAGTGCTCCTCTGTGTCTCTTTCCATGTGGTCCAGGGGGGTCCGTCCCAACAGGTAGCTGACTGTGACCCCCCCTTGCTCTGTCTGGAGTGGGGCCGCCTGTCAACAGCTCATGTCAAGCAAGTGCACACCCCTCATAAATGATGTGGAAGCCTTCAAAGGCCCAAGGCCTGTTAAAAATATGGACCAGACTGCAGATACCTGTATAGAGGCATTCTGTGGACACATTCAGGAATGCATGGATCATGAAGCCACATATGAAAGCATGACCCAATTCCCCAAAAGGGCAGATGTCCTGGGCACGGACACCAGCCATAAACACACTATACAATAGAAGGATGGCCCACTACATGATACAACAACCTCCCAAAATGTGAAGGCACCACTGATGAGTATTGGAAGACAACTACAGGCACCCATATGATTGTCTAAGGCCATCTTTGAGAGAGGATTCCACAAGCCACTGAGGATAATCACAAGGCTGCCTGTAGTTATGTTAGTAACCTGGGTGGTACTACCCAGATATGCTCAGAGGTAATACAATATGTCACACAAAATATAAAACACACAGACATTGCCATCATCCTAGTGGACAGGTTCAATGCTGCCTTTCTCCCCCCACACCAAAAAGGGGAAAATATGTCTCGCAACCCAGTGCTTCCCCCCCTGACATCACAGATGCTCAGGTAAGAGATGCCCTTCCCAAAGCAGTAAACACTGCATCAATGGGACCAGACAGTGTCCCAGGCTGTGTCCTACATGAACCACAAGAAGAGCTACACCCAGACATAACACCACTGTTCAATCCCAGCCTTAATACATGATATGTGACCAGAGAGTGGCATACAGCAACAGTGGTCCCTCAACATGCAGGTGGTGCCCACGGATGCCCGGACACTACTCACCCCTATGTCTGAGTAGCTTTGTCTGCAAAGCTATGGCAAGAAACATCAAGAACCTCACATATCTAGATATTGTGGACCTACAGACATGTCACCATACACAGTTTGGCTTTGTCAATGGCAAATCCTGCCTATCAAACCTGTTTGCTTTGTTTGAAACAGTCACCAAGGCCACTGTCAAGGGGTAGGAGGTCCACACAGCCTACCTGGACCTTGCATAAGCCTTGGATACAATACCCCACTTGTGCATTCTAGGGGAAACCCACCAGTGTACATATTAACCCCTATGTCACTATGGGTATTGCACAGTGGCTCAAGGGCAGAACACACATGGTAGAATTGCTGGAGCCATGTCAGCCTCCAACCTGGTACAAGTGGTGTCCCACAAGGCAAAGCCCTAGGGGCTGTCATGTTCATTATATATTTGTCATAGGTACAGGCCAACATGGAAGTACTGTGGCTCAACGTCACAGGTGACTGCAGACCAACACCATAATCAACTCAACAGCTAACACACGCATCCTCCAAAAAGGGGCTCTTGCAAAACACACGACTTGTGCCACAGCCATGGCCTCAACATGAATGACAGAAAAGTATAGTCATCCCCCTTTTTCAAACAGTAAATGAGCACAATGTACCACCTATGTGCTAATCCAATAAGTGGAGACCTAGGAATTATGGACCTTGGGCCAGGTTGATAGCATCCTACCATCTGACACCAACATGGACAAAGTGCTTAGGTAAGCAAGTCACATGGGCCACATCATCATGGGATCCACATGTAGGCCAGGGGAGGACTTTGTCCCCCTTTTCTCATCCCTCATCATGCCCATAATTGACTATGATGAACCTGTCGGCATGCACCTTACCAGACACCTGCAGCAACTGGGGCTACCACATATGTACCTCGACAAGGTGATAAAAATGCTCAAACAGATGCCACATACTGACTGGTTAAAGTAGCAGAAGCTCTACTCAGTGACATACTGCCTCTTCATAGGCAATCTGTGCCTGACATAGAAGGCCAGGTCATACCCTCACGTAATGGCCATGCTGCATCTCAGAATATCCAGATCCCACCAGGGTACACGCTGGAAATACATGAACTTCAGGAGTGATAACCATAGGACATGGTGGAGGGGGCACATTCACACCCAGCTCAGGCACCCACTTCATTCCTGATTATTATCCCAATAGGGGAGTTGGGTGGACTGGCTCGGTGTTGACTATCCGATAGTAATGACTGGATCTAACGACATTGTAGAGATTGCAACTGGGCATCACTTATGTGTGTCACTGTGAAAAGAGGCACAGTATACTAACGGAAAAGGGCATAGCAAACACATTCACAATGCATATTTACAGAAGGCAGCACATTCTGGCTAGGTGGATACATGCCCTGGGCAGATATCCCTGTAGAACCTATGGACCTATGTCTCTTTTTTACCATTGGCCCTATGTGCTGTCAATCACCAATGTAAACTCAATGCTCTGGTAGCATGTGCAAAGGTCAGTTGTCAGTCACCTCTATGGTACAGTTGTGGAATATGTGTGTCATGTAGTAATGTCACAGCTGCCACATGTACACAGTCAACCCTATCCCCTTCCCATTGATGTACATCACATGTACGAGATGGATACACATGGCCTAACTGTAACAGCAACATACAAAGTCAGATGCATGGACACATATGACTCAGTCATTGTCCATGCCACCACAACTGATGTGGGATGTCCTCACTGGGAACGTGATAGGGAACATGGAAGGGATCACTGAGCAAGTGACACAGGCTGGTAGACCCCCGACCTTGGTTGGCATCAGACCCTCACCAGGGATTCCGACAAATTACTGAATGCTAATGAATAAGTGTATCTACAACACCCTAGCTGAATGGTTCTTAGCATGCAGTCACTGCATTGCTATGGAATACTGTCTTACCACTCCCACAACAGGTGAAAACATGCAGCTCCTGTACATTAACAACATGTAGACCTTATGCCCCAGACCAGGTGTGCATCCCCCACTACTAGGCTGATAGCATCTACATCTCACACTGTATATACACATCCCACATGCAGCATCTGCACAGAAGACCACGGTCATAATGTTACCCTGTGCAAATACCATGTATTCACATGTGGCAGGCATCACACATGGTAACTATTGAAAGTCACAGGTACATATTTTTTGGCACACACATACATCATGTGTTCATTGCCATAACCTGTAATCAATGTCATGCATTATTGTGAGGGACAACCCACATACATGGGCATTCTGTGTGTGCACAAACACATGGCATGTCTGTAATCAAAAGCCATACATAATTGTGATATCTTTTAAATGGGTATGTGCATCCTGTAGTGTGTTTTCCCAGTTGCCAAAGGGATATATCAATCAAAACACTTACCCCCTTCCCCACACTTGTCATCTGGCAAAAACCCCACCTAACTATGTTAAGACACTAGAGGCGGGGATTAGCCCCTATTGCATTACTGGGGGGAAAATCCTTTCCCTGATATACTTATAGGGTGCTGACATCCGAGTTTAGAAAGTGGAATGATCATCCGGTGGTGTGTTTTCCCAGTTGCCAAAAGGGATGTTTCTTTCATACCCCCACACTTCCCCCCTTCAGACACACTGGTCATCTGCCGCATTCAAACCCCCACCCAACTATGTTAAGACACTAAAAGGGCGCATTAGCACAGCGCTATTCCAAATGGGGAAAATCCTTTCCCTGATATACTTTTAGGGTGCTGACATCATCAGAGTTTAGAAAGTGGAATGATCATCCTGTGGTGTGTTTTCCCAGTTGCCAAAAGGGATGTTTCTTTCATACACACTTACCCCCTTCACACACACTTGCCACCTGCTGGATTCAAACCCCCACCTAACTATGTTATGACACTAGAGATGGGCGATTAAGCGCTATTCATTACTGGGAGAATCCTTTCTCCAATATACTTATAGGGTGCTGACATCATCAGAGTCTAGAAAGTGGAATGATCATCCTGTGGTGTGTTTTCCCAGTTGCCAAAAGGGATGTTTCTTTCATACACACTTACCCCCCTTTACACACACTTGCCACCTGCTGGATTCAAACCCCTACCTAACTATGTTATGACACTAGAGATGGGGCCCTTAGCAGGCTATTTGGATTACTGGGAGAATCCTTTGCTCCAATATACTTATAGGGTGCTGACATCATCAGAGTCTAGAAAGTGGAATGATCATCCTGTGGTGTGTTTTCCCAGTTGCCAAAAAGGGATGTTTCTTTCATACACACTTACACACACACTTACCCCTTCACACACTTGCCACCTGCTGGATTCAAACCCCTACCTAACTATGTTATGACACTAGAGAGGGGCCCATTAGCGCAGCTATTCGGATTACTGGGAGAATCCTTTGCTCCAATATACTTATAGGGTGCTGACATCATCAGAGTCTAGAAAGTGGAATGATCATCCTGTGGTGTGTTTTCCCAGTTGCCAAAGGGATGTTTCTTTCATACACACTTACCCCTTCACACACACTTGCCACCTGCTGGATTCAAACCCCTACCTAACTATGTTATGACACTAGAGACGGACGCATTAGCATGGCGCGCTATTCAGATTACTGAGAGAATCCTTTTCTCCAATATACTTATAGGGTGCTTACATGATCAGTGTCTAGAAAGGGGGACGACCATCCTCTGGTGTGTTTTCACATTTGCTAGGGGTAACATTTGGACCAAGTGTGTGAGCATGCCCAGTTCAGCCTTCCTGTGGCATGTTGTGTGAAAGATGTCTCATTTATCTAAGTGTGTGAGCATGCCCAGTGTGGGCTTTACATATGTTGAACTCTGCAGCCCATCACATTTGTGGATGAGTGTGACCTTCAACAAATACCTCCAGTTTATGGTTGTGTGTTCTGTGCCATGTTGTGTAGTTACTGTCCAATTGCTTTTTGTGTGAACAAAACTGGGAGTATACTGTGCCTGCAGGTTTTGCATGGGATACTTTGCACACAATTGTCAACATCCGTTCATACTGACCTAACACTGTAGCACTGTCTAGTGTAGTGTTTCAGTACTTTCACTGTGGTGGTCAGTATCCTGGGCTTTAGTCCTATCACTGATTTACATTTCCATAGTGTGCACAACAGGGTGGATGAGGGCCAGTTGTGCACAACAGCCCAAAAACAGTGCCTCTACAGACCCTGTTAATTGCTGCCCCATAAGCTTAACAAGTGTAGTCTGCAAATCTATGGAGAGGATCATAATTGAGCTCATAAACAAAGATATAGGGGACATGCAGACATTGTACCCATCCCATTTTGGCTTGGTCATGGGCAGATCATGCCTTTTGTACTGGGTTGACATCTTCAAATTGGTCACTTAGGCCATTGTTGGGGAAAGGCAGTCCATACAACCTACCTTGGCCTTGCTAACACTTTCAACACAATACCCCACTCAGGTATTGTGGAAAACCTACAACTGAAATGTAAACCCATATGTCACAAGATGGGTTGCAAACTGGTTTAAAGGGGCCGGGACCACAGGGTTAGAGTTGCTGGCACTATGTTAGACTCCGGGCTGGTCACAGGTGGTGTCACACAGGGCTCAGTCCTTGGCCACCATTGTTTGTCATGTACTTCCCATGAGAACAGGCCAACATGGGAGGACTTTGGATGACAATGTTAGCAGATGAGTGCACACTGGGCACCATAGTGGACAGTGCATCACACACAGATATCCTTCAGAAGGGACTCACAGTAACTGATAGCTGGTGCCAGGGCCATGGCCTGAAGTCAGAGTGCACAACATGTGTAGACATACCCTTCAGGAAAAGCAAGGTGACCCCAAGCTACCATATTGGTGGCAATCCTCTAAGCACAGAGGAGGTTATCACGGACCTAGGGACCCAGGTTGACAGTCGCCATTCTTCTCAGACTCACATTGCTAAAGTGGCTAGGAAGACCTTCTACATTGCCCACCTGATAAGGATGGGATTCACATCCAGATCTAGTGGGTCATTGTTCTCCTGTACTCTTCAGTTATCAGACCGGTGATCAAGTCAAATGCCCTATTCTGGCTGTATCTCACCCAACATCTGCAGCAATTGGAGACACCCTGACTGTCCCCCACCTAAAGGATCAAGGAACCACAACAGCTGTCACATGCTTCCAGATTGAAGACACTCACACTCTATTCACTCACATACCGTCTGCTTAGAGGTGACATGTGCCTGACATGCGAGGCCATGTCCAAACAGAGATTAATGGACATGCTCCACCTCAGACTCAGAAGATCCACCTGAACCACTAGTGCAGGTGACTGACACCTTAGCAGGGATGTATGTTGGACATGTTGTAGGGATGGAGTTATCACTCGGAGACTCCCCATGCTGTGGAATACAATCCTGGTCCATTTGAGGCAGAGCACCTTGCTGGCTGTGTTCAAGAGGTATCTTGACCTAATGCTAGTCGGAGAATGTGTTTGTCCATCAACACATTGTAAGCGTTGTTTGACATGTCATATGTCTTGTTTAGTATACTGTGCCTCTGTCTACCTGTGACATAACATTGATACCCAGGGTAAACCTCCCATCTCCCATCCACTCATTAGGATTCCTGTTGGGGGGACTCAACCAGTGTCTTTATGGACAACCTGTAGTGTTGGGTTTTCTCATGTGTGGGGGTGGCCTCTGTGTTTTGGATAATGCAGTACAGCCTGTCCTATATATGTCAGTGCTGGGGTTCAGGTCCCTCATGTGCATATCTCCCTGCCATTCACATTGTACAAGGTCGCATGTGCATTGCTGACAGCTTGGACATGGCTTTCTACATCAGGCACAGCTTGTGTCTGGGTGGCCAGCATGGCAGTGTGTGTAACTGCATTCTGTTTAATCAGGCGACACATTACATGTGTTCCAGCTCTTTGATACTCCTGGTGAGGTACTGTTATGGACTTTACAGTTGCTGAATGTATCTGCTGAGGTACACCACACAGGGCTGTTGTGGTAATTTGTAATGCTGCTGAAAGATAACTGCAAACCACAATGACCTCCCCTTAGCTAGATGTCATAACCCTCATGATTAGGTTGGTATATGGATTGTTGCTGTTAACCCTACAGCCACATTTTGTCCAATGCAGGATATCTATCACCTTGTGTCCCCATTCTGGCATTACATGTTAGGAATGTCATGGGTACACCTATGTGGGTGGTGGTCACTTACTGGATTATCCACAGAGGCTGACTATACTGTTTTCACCATTTAACATGCTGACATGGCTATGGCACCAGCTGTCTGTTTCTATGTGGCCCTTTTTGGGATGCTTGTGTCAGCTGGTGTATCAGATATTCAGGCGACTTGTTGTCCTCTACAAACATGTTCCAGCACAGACCTTACTTGTTGGCCTGTACCTATGGGGCATATATAGCAGATGGTGAAGGACCCAGGACCAAGCTTTGTGGGATGCCTGTTATATGTGCTTTGTAGTCTGACATGGCTGCTGCATGTCTGACCATGTCAGTTCTGTCGTTGGTCTGGTTTGCCCCCCCATGACAATGGGGTGTATAAATCAGCTGGAGAGGAAATCTATTAACACATAGGGTTTTTACAGAAGGCTTTGCAAGGTCCGGCCCCTGTGTGGACCACATTGCCCTCATCACTGACCAAGTACTGTTTCAACTGAGTCACACATGTTTAGGGGTGGGGTCTGCACTTTTTAAAACCCCCACTGGGTAGGGTCTTTAATTCCCTTTATTATGTCTGTGGTACATGCTGGTCCTTTCCATAGCTGTGCAGACTGCACCCCTCTTGATTCTGTGGTGGTTGTTTTCCTATCCATTCAGGAGACACCTTTGTTGAGAACACCCCCGTTGTTGTACACTGCTCTTTGGGGTGTACCCCGTGGTAAGGGTGACATAATGTCAGGGGGGCGGCAGTCTGCTGGGGGAAAGGGATTTGGCATTATGGGGTTTGCACTGCACATGTCAGGATGTATGTTAACCTTTTGTGTCTGGTATGTCGTTTGTAATATCGGGGGATCCAGCATATCCAGGAATCAACAACATGCTTACTACCATCATTTGCAACAGCCTTGGGGTTATCTGTAGTGTCCTGTACAATCTGTATCATAATGGGTTCATACTAGGCTACCCCCCTAGGGCATCTGTAAGCCTGCATGTCCATTTTGTTTGATGGATTCTGGGGAATTGTTTACACCTGTGTCAGTGCTAGTATGATACCAGGGGTATAGTGACAAAAACTCAGAAGCTGACTCCACACTTCTTGGCACTGAGATGGTATCCATTAAGCCCACTGGGCCAGTGGAAACCACAACACACAATGGTGACTCCTGCACAGACACTTTTCACGGACATCTGGAAAGCATGGACCATGCAATCACAAATGAGAATGACACCTTCACCACCAAGGGAAAGGGGCCTGTCTGGTGGACCCCCATAAACAAACTGTATAACAGATGAAGGATACTAATGCAAGACAGAGCTACATCTCCAGAATGTGGCAGCTGTGATCAGCAGTAGTAAAGCTACATTCTCACATAAAGACACCCAAGTTCAACTTGGGGACATAAATCACCACAGGCGATGAAGGTAACCACACTGCTTTCTTCAGTTATGTCTGGCCTGGTGGGGAAACCCCCATATATGCTCAGATTTGGTAAAAACAACATATCCCAGGGACCTGACAGATATTACTGACACCCTGGCAGACCAGTTCAGTGCAATGTACCCCCCTCACCCCAAGACATGATAGTTATCACAGCTGTATGTAACCTCACTGTCATCCTGGATGTCCATGTGAGGGTCAGAAAACAGTACACAGCATCAATGGGACCTGATGGTATCCCCAGTTGCATGCTATGTGAACTACAGATGGAGATAAACCTGTATATGCAGATCCTATTTAACCTTAGCCTTGCTACAGGATCTGTACCTGAACACTGGCGTCCAACAGTGGTCCCACTCCCAAAGGAGATGCCTCCACAGACCCTGGCAGCTACCACCACACAAGCTTAAACAGCCTTGTCTGCAAAGCTTTGTGAAGGGTCATTATGGAGCTTCCACACAAAACATTGGTGTCCTACAGACCCTTGATCACCCAATTCAGCTTTGTACAGTGCAGATCCTGCGTTTTGCACCAAGTTGACTACTTTGAAACTGTCAGTAGAGGTTGATGAGGCTACACAGTCCACACCCCCCTTGGCTAAGGCCTTTGACACAATACCCACTCAGGCATCATAGACAAGCTCAACAGCTGAAATATAACACCATATGTCACAGCATAGGTTGCAAAATGGCTCAGAAACAGAACCCATAATGTCAACATTGCAGGTGCCTTGTCAGGTTGAAGCCAGTCTCAAGTGGTGTCCCACAACGTTGTGTCCTGGGACCTCTCTTTTTTGGTATTTACTTTTCAGATGTGAAAGCAAACATAGGGGGGTTGTGGCCGACAAAGTTTACAAAACTGCAACCTGGGCACCATATTTCATCAGCCAGCACACACATCCACAGACTCCCCGCCCACTGACAGATAGCTGGTGCTGGACTCATGGCCTAAAACTGACTGATGTTTTAGCCACCCCCTTTGGGAGGAACACAGTACCCACAGATCTGTACAAAACAGCAACCCAATGAGTACAGGAAACAAATCAGACAGCTGGGGACACATGTAGATAGTGACATCTCATTTGACACCCATGTTGCCAAAGTTGTTTGACAGACTTTCTATCTTGGGCCCCCCTATCATGGAGGGGATTCCATCCAGACCCTAGGAGGTCATTGTACCACTATACTTCTCCCCTTTTCAGGCCCATGCTTGTTCCCCCTTTGGTATGTACCTCAACCAGCACTTGCAGCTGGAGAGACCCCCCAAGTACCTTACCATGACGATCAGGGGTCTACAACACATGTCATATACTTCCAGAATAACTAAAACAAGCTTTTTCAGTGTCATACCCAAAATTACAGGTGACCTATGCCTGACATACAAGACCATGTCAGATCAGGATTTGGTAGACATTTCCCCTGCAAGCAACCCACATCCACCAGAAACATGGGGGCTAAAGATTTGACCCTCAGCACATACATGTATAGGACATGCTGAAGGGACAGAGTCATAACTCAGAGGCATCTCAAACTCTAGCAGAGTATCCCAGTTCATGTTAGACAGAGTACCTCACTGACTCTCTTCAAGAGACATCTGGACAGCTGCATGTGGACAGGGGCACAGACGGGAAAGGGCATAGTCACTTTTTCAATTATGAAAGGTGGTCATAATTTTCACTACTAAGTCAGAGGAAAATTTTTATCTAGGGTAAAATATTACCACTATGAGGGGGGGGAAATATTCATCAGGACCCCCTCACCTCATGGTTGGTGGCAACCCCGATGCTTTGAAAATCCGGTGCAATTAACCATAGGCAAGACTGCTCTGAAGTGTGTAGCTTGTTACAGGCCATGCCCTGAACCTCAGGTACCTCACAGAGCTTTCTTGAAAACAGTGGCGTGGATACAAGTACTTGCACACACCATCACTCTGGGTGATCCCTACTATCCAAATATAGACTGGGATCAGTACTACAGCCACAACACTCTAGCCCACAGGTTCCTAGAGTTCATACACTCACATCCCATGGAATAGCTAGTCACCATCCCCCCAAGAGGAGCAACATAGTAGATCTCATCATCCCCACATGGGCTCACAATGTTCAACACCAGAGGTATACCCATCATTGGTGAGATCAGATCATGACCTACTCTCAGTGGAAGTCCACATCCCACCCCCCCCCCAGATAGAAAAAAACACAGAGCAGAAACCCTCCAAAGCCGACTACACACCTCTAATGACTGTTGTGGTCTCCTTCCAAAGCCCCCAAGCCAGCAGACACCATTACCCAAGCCACTGTATCACTTACAACTGCCTTCTACCAGCACCTTCAAGACTGCATGGATGAGGCAATCCCAAACAAAACACAGACTCTTTTACCAAGGGAAACTCCAGTGTGGTGGACCTCAGCCATAAACAAGCACTACAACACAAGGAAGGAGGTACTACAAGATAGAGCGATATCCGTGGAAGGGTGACACCCTGCTCAATATAAAACACAGTTCCCCATGAAATCATCCAAGGCAATATTGGGAGTAAACCCACTAAGGGCTCCGGGGCAACAATGAGGCCTTTTTTAAAGTTAAAACCTGGGAGGAAACTCCCAGATATGCTCAGAATAGGCTCAGAATGTGTAAATATCACTGAACCTACAGACATTGCCAACATACTGGCTGACAGGTTCAGTGCAGATTTCCCCCCCCTCCACCAAAGGGGAATGTATGGGGGATTGTAGCCCCCAAACATCTCAAATGCTCAGGTGGGAACTGCTCTATCCAAGGGAAACCATCCATGGGACCAGATGGTGTCCCTGGTTTTTTGCTCCATGAACCCACTCAAGAATTAAACCCCCACTCAGGGCAGCTGTATGGCCTTAGGCTCAACTCAGGATATGTTCCCAACCAGTGGCATATGTCAATTCTGGACCCACTTCACATGGGGGTTCCCCCCCCGACCACGCAAACTACCATCCCATCAGCTTGACA